>NC_057812.1:89448648-89580450 GCF_018294505.1 Triticum aestivum | reverse complement strand
CGATTTTTTATATATTCTTTGTGGGAAGAACTTTTGGTCCAGGCCGCAGACGGAGCTATCATCCGGCGGCCACTTTCTGTAATTCTGTTTGATATTGCTCATTAGTAGAAGCAACTTGGTATTGGATAGTTCAGTAGTGAGTGGTACATGGAAAGGTTATGTGTGGGTTTGCTGATAAAACAAGCCAAGATTACTAGCTTATTCATTGTCAGTCAGTTGCAATTTGCAAGCCATCTCTGCAGACTGCAGGGGTGCAAGCATTCGGCGTCGCCGTCGTGGATTGCCCGGGGCCAGCTCGAACGGCAACCTCTTCAGCATGTGATATCCTCCTACAGGGCGAGCTGCTGATCAAGCCGGTGTTATCCTGTTCCTATCCAGTTCGAGGAGGGAGACGCGGGCAGGGCAGAACGTGTGACCATCTTTGTCATCCATTCCAGTTCGGGCTGTGCCTTCGCTTTTTTGTTCAATCGTTTTGTTGCATCTGAACTTTTGGAAGAGAACTTTCGGTCCAGGCCATAGATGGAGCTATCACCACCCAGTGCCCACTTTTTTCCCTGGAAGATGTACGTATTTTATTTATTTCTTTTTTGCGAGGGAATGTACGTAGCTTATTGGTAACCATGCTAGTTTTTAGTTTACTACATGGTGATAAGAGTGGATAAACTCTGTCATGCCCTTGCAAAATTCGTTCTTCTGCCCACTCGCACGGCTAACTACAGTGCTTACTGCGTGCACCCGAGATGACTTCAGGGCTCGCAGCAGCATGCATCATGCCGAGCATCCTAAGGCCAACTCCACTGCACAGCCTCAAGCGGACATCCGGTTTAGCCGAATTTTATCTTTTTGAGATGTCAAGAGTTTGTCCATGTCCGCTTCTGTCCGTTGGGGTGTTGGTATGGCCAACCCGCGGCCGCACCCCAAGTCATGTCCAGCGTGGATGTGATTAAAAAAACTAACAAACTAAAATGAAATGCCAAAAAAATGCAAATATAAAAACATAAAACATAAATTAACCATCACGGCCACAAAACGGCCCAGTTTTACGGTTCACATTGCCATAATTAACATAAAAAACAAAAAAAAACGATGCACGTGCGCTCCTGCCGTGCCCGTCGATGTCGTCGTCGTCGCCATCTTCAGTGGCCGACGTTGTCGTCGTCGTCACTGACGAGGTCGACGTAGTCCGGCGGCGTTCAAAGGTGGGACGGCAATGCGTGGTACACGGGGGCTGGCTGGAAGGCGGGAGGTGCCTGCACCACCTCCTCCCGTGGCGACGCCTCCAGCTCCGATGATCGCGGCAGCGTCAGTCACCAGTTCACGCCCCCCACGGCGTCAGCCATATCAGGAGCCGTGCACGACCAGCTCCACTGATGGCCCACCAGGCCCGGGTGAAACGCGGCCACCGGCTCCTCCTCCATCACCTCCTCCGCCCTTACCATCTTCAGCTCGGGAATGGCGATGTCGCCGGTCGCAGAGAGGGCCATCATCTCCTCGAGGCCCTCCCATTGGCGCTCATCGTGCGTCTTCATGGTGTTCTCCAGACACGCTGCATGAGTCGGGCCTCCTCCTCCGCTGTCATGCGAGGTGGTGGTGGTGGCGACGGAGATGGTGAAGGGGGCGGCGTGGGCGTGAGGCCGCGCACCCGCGTACGCCCGCGCACCTTGGGAGCAGCGTTGCGCGCTCTCGACGTGGCCGCCGCGGCCCCGACGACGTGCCGACGAAGAAAGAGGCGCGCTGCACGTCGTGCTCGTCCCTTAACCACGTGTCCCAGAGCACGGAGTCGGGGGCGTATCTGGAGCCGTAGTACAGGTCGTCCGAAAGGAGGAGGCGGCGACGCTCGATCTCCTCGCGGCGCGCACGACCGCTCGTCGGAACCGGCGGGATCGGGACCCGGTCGGCGGAGAGATGCCAGTTATTGGGGAGATGGACGTCGCTCCACGGGAGCGGCGTCCCCGTCTCCCAATAACGCCGACATACATCCGCGCTGATGTACTGCCGGTCGCGCTCGTTGCCGGGCGTAGGGCCGATGGTGAATGGGGCAGGCGCGGGGGGGCGGCGCGCTAGTGATGCGGGCTCCTCTTTCATGGTGCCGCGACAGCGGCCCGAGGACGAGCCATCCTCGCGGCCGTGCTTCCCCTTGCGGCCGTGGTTTCAGAACCCCATGGCGGCGAGGCGGCCGGCCGGCGAGATCGAGAACGGGGAGAGGGAGAGCTAGGGTTTGGGACGTGTCGGGTTTTGATGGGGCTGGAGTGGAGAGTGTGGACGACGACCAGTCCACGACCTCCCATTTAAGAAGGACGACGATCGTTGGGCAGATGATAGGTGGGGCCGCCCGCGCGTGCGCATTGATGTTGGCGGGTGGGAGATAGGTGACCGTCTGCCACTCAGCCCCAATGCGAACGAGCGACACGTCCGTTTGCTGTCCGCCGCGACACAAACTCGGCACATGTTTAGGGCTTCTTTGATTCAAAGGAATTTTATAGGATTTCTAGAGGATTGAAATCCTTAGGATTTTTTCCTATGTTGGTTCTTTGATTTATAGGATTGGATTCCATAGGAATTTTTCCTATGAAATCTTCTATACTACATTTCATAAGAAATTTAACATCCACTCGAACCTCTTTTTACAATTCCTTTGTTTTTCCCGTGGCATCAAACAATCATTGCTAATTCTATAGGATTCAAATGGGCATGCCACTCCAACCCTACACTTTTCCTATTCCTATATTTTCAAAATCCTACGAATCAAAGAGGCTCCTACGCTCGAAATGAATCGGCCCGGACACAAAGCGGATCAGATGGATCCATGCCATCGTGAGTTGAGCCGTCTGGTTTATCCCTTTTACGCCGAATGGACGGGCCGAACGGGATGGAATCACGCCGTGGAGTTGGCCTAATACGAGTAGCCGTCCTTCTTGATTTCGCGGCACCAGAAGATATACTTTTTTTTAGGGGTACCAGAAGATATACTTATGTGACGTGGAAACGGCGCGAGCGTTATCTCGTTGGCAACAAATGGCCTCCACCTCGGGTACACGTCAGACGGACCGGATAGATAGGCTGCGTTATCGTCACGGTTTCAAACGTGAGGCAAACGTGGCTCGTGCAGGCAGCTGCACCGGTATCGACGGAAGTCGTCGTCCTCGTCCACGTCGTCCACGCGGTGCCGCCGATCGGCGTGACACGCAACGTCGGGGTTTGACCCGGCCACGTCCACGGCCACGGGGGGTGCCGATCCAGTCCTGGCATTTGCATCGGTGTGGATCCGCCGTGGCAGCCTCGGCCTCGGCCTCGATCGGTTCCTTTCCCAGCCAGCCTCGCGCCGTCGCGCGGCGGGTTGCCACGATCCAAACGAGGTCGCGTGCACGCGACGGGCGACCGGCCACATGGACGACAGCTCTCTCTCTCTCTCGATTTGACAGGTCTCTCTCTTCGTTGAGGAGGAAAGTTCTTTTTTAACCAGGATCAGGCTCCAACGAATATTCTACTACTGTGCATTTGCAGGTGCGGATTGTTTTGAGGTTGGCGGAACCCGGAGCGAATATACTCCCTCGGTTCCTTTTTGACGCGGATAACTGCCACATGTGTGGTATATTCGACATGCGCCCACACACTGTGTGTGTGGTGTGAGCAGGAGGCAGCCCACACGGGCTGTGTGTGGACAGACATTAGAATTGCCCACATGTGTGGGCGCGGCTACTTCGTGTCACACGCCCAATAAGTACTACTCATCTCCACCTCACGTGTGTGGCACGAAGCAAAAATGTCCACACGTCCTGGCGCAGCTACGTTAGGTACCCCGCGGGATGACAATTTAGTTGCCATCCCGATTGGCAGATGTAACTATCCGGGATGGCAAGTGTACTTGTAAAAGTATGGCAACTCTATCTGTTTTGGTTAACTACAGTTGCCATGTCTAATTTCTGGTAGTTGCCGCGTGTAATCAAACC
The DNA here is from genome assembly GCF_018294505.1 of Triticum aestivum. Lineage (NCBI taxonomy): Eukaryota > Viridiplantae > Streptophyta > Magnoliopsida > Poales > Poaceae > Triticum > Triticum aestivum. Next base: position 89,576,500 of record NC_057812.1, on the reverse strand, counting down.
GTAGTTGCCGTGTGTGATTAACTACTTGCCACATATAGTCAAACAGTAGTTGTCATGTGTGTTTACCTAGTTGACACGTGTGGTCCAACCATAATTGCCATGTATTGTTAATCACAGTTGCAATGTGTGTTTATCTGGTTGCCACGTATGCGCAACTGCAGTTGCCGTCTAGCAAAGAATCACAGTTGTCATGTGTGTTTACCTAGTTGTCACGTTCGCGTAACTGCAGTTGCCATCCACAACGTCGGAGTGTTGTGTGGGCGAAAAGCATTTCGCCCACACGCGCATGAACTAGGTGGTGACTGTGTGGGCAGAAACTAGTTCGCCCACACAGCGCAGCTGGCAAACAACGTGATGCGGGCGTGTGGGCAAACTCTCCAACGCCCACACACCAGCCCCGTCCTACGTGGCACATCAAATCCACCTTTTCGTGTCAAGATTCGTGCAAAAGACAGTGAACGATGATTCAGGCGTGTGGGCAAGTTGAGGAACACCCACACGTGTGGGCGTCAGTATTTCCGTTCTTTTTACTCCACATATAAGATTTGGTCAAAGTCAAACTACATAAAGTTTGATCAAATTTATATAAAAAAATATGAACATCTACAATATTAAAACTATATAGTATGAAAATACATTTGGCGCATCTGATAATATTGATTTCATATTATCAATGTTTATATTTTTAATATAAAGTTAGTCAAATTTTACAAAGCTTGATTTTAACCAAACCTTATATGCAGACTAAAAAAACGAAGGAAGTGTTGGAAATATGCCCTAGAGGCAATAATAAAATGATTATTATTATATTTCCTTGTTCATGATAATTGTCTATTATTCATGCTATAATTGTGTTATCCGGAAATCATAATACATGTGTGAATACATAGACCATAACATGTCCCTAGTGAGCCTTTAATTAACTAGCTCGTTGATCAACATATAGTCATGGTTTCCTGACTATGAACATTGGATGTCATTGATAACGGGATCACATCATTAGGAGAATGATGTGATGGACAAGGCCCAATCCTAAGCATAGCACAAGATCGTGTAGTTCGTTTGCTAGAGCTTTTCCAATATCAAGTATCATTTCCTTAGACAATGAGATCGTGTAACTCCCGGATGCCGTAGGAGTGCTTTGGGTGTACCAAACGTCACAACGTAACTGGGTGACTATAAAGGTATACTACAAGTATCCCCGAAAGTATCTGTTGGGTTGACACGGATCGAGACTGGAATTTGTCACTCCGTATGACGGAGAGGTATCTCTGGGCCCACTCGGTAGTGCATCATCATAATGAGCTCAATGTGACCAAGTGTTTGGTCACGAGATCATGCATTACGGTACGAGTAAAGTGACTTGCCGGTAACGAGATTAAACGAGGTATTGGGATACCGACGATCGAATCTCGGGTAGGTAACGTACCGATTGACAAAGGGAATTGAATACGGGATTGATTGAATCCTCGACATCGTGGTTCATCCGATGAGATCATCGTGGAACATGTGGGAGTCAACATGGGTATCCAGATCCCGTTGTTGGTTATTGACCGGAGAGTCATCTCGGTCATGTCTGCGTGTCTCCCGAACCCGTAGGGTCTACACATTTAAGGTTCGGTGACGCTAGGGTTGTAGAGATATTAGTATGCGGTAACCCGAAAGTTGTTCGGAGTCCCGGATGAGATCCCGGACGTCACGAGGATTTTCGGAATGGTCTGGAGATGACGATTTATATATAGGAAGTCCAGTTTCGGCCATCAGGAAAGTTTCGGGGGTAATCGGTATTGTACCGGGACCACCGGAAGAGTCCTGTGGGTCCACCGGGTGAGGCCACCTATCCCGGAGGGCCCCATGGGCTGAAGTGGGAGGGAAACCAGCCCCTGGTGGGCTGGTGCGCCCCCCATGGGCCTCCCCCTGCGCCTAGGGTTGGAAACATTAGGGGTGGGGGGCGCCCCACCTGACTTGGGGGGCAAGTCCCCCCTTGGCCGCCGCCCCCCTAGGGGCCCTATATATAGTGGAGTGGAGGGAGGGCAGCCGCACCCAAGTCCCTGGCGCCTCCCTCTCCCCTCATAACACCTCTCCCTCTCGTTGGAGCTTGGCGAAGCCCTGCCGAGATCACCGCTGCTTCCACCACCACGCTGTCGTGCTGCCGGATCTTCATCAACCTCTCCTTCCCCTTGCTGGATCAAGAAGGAGGAGACGTCTTCCCCAACCGTACGTGTGTTGAACGCGGAGGTGTCGTCCGTTCGGCGCTCGGTCATCAGTGATTTGGATCACGACGAGTACGACTCCATCAACCCCGTTCTTTTGAACGCTTCCGCTCGCGATCTACAAGGGTATGTAGATGCACTCCCCTCTCCCTCGTTGCTAGATGACTCCATATATTGATCTTGGTGATGCGTAGAAAATTTTAAAATTCTGCTACGTTCCCCAACAGTGGCATCATGAGCCAGGTCTATGCGTAGTTTCTATGCACGAGTAGAACACAAGTTGTTGTGGGTGTTGATTTTGTCAATTTACTTGTCGTTACTAGTCTTATCTTGATTCGGCGGCATCGTGGGATAAAGCGGCCCGGACCGACCTTACACGTACACTTACGTGAGACTGGTTCCACCAACTGACATGCACTAGTTGCATAAGGTGGCTAGCGGGTGTCTGTCTCTCCCACTTTAGTCGGATCGGATTCAATGAAAAGGGTCCTTATGAAGGGTAAATAGAAATTGGCATATCACATTGTGTTTTTGGCGTAGGTAAGAAACGTTCTTGCTAGAAACCTATAGCAGCCACGTAAAAAACTTGCAACAACAATTAGAGGACATCTAACTTGTTTTTGCAGCATGTGCCATGTGATGTGATATGGCCAAAAGGATGTGATGAATGATATATGTGATGTATGAGATTGATCATGTTCTTGTAATAGGAATCACGACTTGCATGTCGATGAGTATGACAACCGGCAGGAGCCATAGGAGTTGTCTTAATTTATTTATGACCTGCGTGTCAACATAAACATCATGTAATTACTTTACTTTATCGCTAACTGTTAGCCATAGTAGTAGAAGTAATAATTGACGAGACAACTTCATGAAGACACGATGATGGAGATCATGATGATGGAGATCATGGTGTCATGGCAGTGACGACGATGATCATGGCGCCCCGAAGATGGAGATCAAAAGGAGCAAAATGATATTGGCCATATCATGTCACTATTTGATTGCATGTGATGTTTATCATGTTTTACATCTTATTTTCTTAGAACGATGGTAGCTTAAATAAGATGATCCCTCACAATAATTTCAAGAAAGTGTTCCCCCTAAATGTGCACCGTTGCGAAGGTTCGTTGTTTCGAAGCACCACGTGATGATCGGGTGTGATAGATTCTAACGTTCGAATACAATGGGTGTAAGCCAGATTTACACACGCAATACACTTAGGTTGACTTGACGAGCCTGGCATGTACAGACATGGCCTCGGAACACAGAAGACCGAAAGGTCGAACATGAGTCGTATAGAAGATACGATCAACATGAAGATGTTCACCGATGATGACTAGTCCATCTCACGTGATGATCGGACACGGCGTAGTTGACTCGGATCATGTATCACTTAGATGACTAGAGGGATGTCTGTCTGAGTGGGAGTCCATTAAATAATTTGATTAGATGAACTTAATTATCATGAACTTAGTCTAAAAACCTTTGCAAAATGTCTTGTAGATCAAATGGCCAACGCTCATGTCAACCTCAACTTCAACGCGTTCCTAGAGAAAACCAAGCTGAAAGATGATGGCAGCAACTATACGGACTGGGTCCGGAACCTGAGGATCATCCTCATAGCTGCCAAGAAAGCATATGTCCTAGATGCACCGCTAGGTGAAGCACCCATCCCAGAGAACCAAGACGTTATGAACGCTTGGCAGTCGCATGCTGATGATTACTCCCTCGTTCAGTGCGGCATGCTTTACAGCTTAGAACCGGGGCTCCAAAAGCGTTTTGAGCAACACGGAGCATATGAGATGTTCGAAGAGCTGAAAATGGTTTTCCAAGCTCATGCCCGGGTCGAGAGATATGAAGTCTCCGACAAGTTCTACAGTTGTAAGATGGAGGAAAATAGTTCTGTCAGTGAGCACATACTCAAAATGTCTGGGTTGCACAACCACTTGTCCCAGCTGGACATTAACCTCCCAGACGAGGCGATCATTGACAGAATCCTTCAGTCACTCCCACCTAGCTACAAGAGCTTTGTGATGAACTACAATATGCAGGGGATAGTGAAAACTATTCCTGAAGTATTTTCAATGCTGAAATCAGCGGAGGTGGAAATCAAAAAGGAACATCAAGTGTTGATGGTCAATAAAACCACTAGTTTCAAGAAAGGCAAGGGTAAGAAGAACTTCAAGAAGGACGACAAGGGAGTTGCCGCGGCCGGTAAATCAGTTGTCGGGAAGAAGCCAAAGAATGGACCCAAACCTGAGACTGAGTGCTTTTATTGCAAGGGAAAGGGACACTGGAAGCGGAACTGCCCCAAATACTTAGCGGACAAGAAGGCCGGCAACACTAAAGGTATATGTGATATACATGTAATTGATATGTACCTTACCAGTACTTGTAGTAGCTCCTGGGTATTTGATACCGGTGCGGTTGCTCATATTTGTAACTCAAAACAGGAGCTGCGGAATAAGCGGAGACTGGCGAAGGATGAGGTGACGATGCGCGCCGGGAATGGTTCCAAGGTCGATGTGATCGCCGTCGGCACGCTACCTCTACATTTACCTACGGGATTAGTTTTAAACCTCAATAATTATTATTTAGTGCCGGCTTTGAGCATGAACATTGTATCTGGATCTCGTTTAATACGAGATGGCTACTCATTTAAATCCGAGAATAATGGTTATTCTATTTATATGAGAGATGTGTTTTATGGTCATGCCCCGCTGGTCAATGGTTTATTCTTAATGAATCTCGAACGTGATGTTACACATATTCATAGTGTGAATACCAAAAGATGTAAGATTGATAATGATAGTCCCACATATCTGTGGCACTGCCGCCTTGGTCACATCGGTGTCAAACGCATGAAGAAGCTCCATACAGATGGACTTTTGGAGTCTCTTGATTTCGAATCATTTGACACGTGCGAACCGTGCCTCATGGGTAACATGACCAAGACTCCGTTCTCCGGAGAGTGAGCATCCAACTTATTGGAAATTATACATACTGATGTGTGCGGTCCAATGAGCGTTGAGGCTCGCGGTGGCTATCGTTATGTTCTCACTCTCACTGATGACTTAAGTAGATATGGGTATGTCTATTTGATGAAACACAAGTCTGAGACCTTTGAAAAGTTCAAAGAATTTCAGAATGAGGTAGAGAATCAACGTGACCGAAAGATAAAATTCTTACGATCAGATCGGTGGGGAGAATATTTAAGTCACGAATTTGGTACGCACTTAAGGTAATGTGGAATCGTTTCACAGCTCACGCCACCTGGAACACCTCAGCGTAACGGTGTGTCCGAACGTCATAATCGCACTATATTGGATATGGTGCGATCTATGATGTCACTCACTGATTTACCGCTATCATTTTTGGGATACGCTCTAGAGACAGCTACATTCACTTTAAATAGGGCACCGCCTAAATCCGTTGAGATCACACCGTATGAATTATGGTTTGGGAAGAAACCTAAGCTGTCGTTTCTAAAAGTTTGGGGATGTGATGCTTATGTCAAGAAACTTCAACCTGAAAAGCTCGAACCCAAGTCGGAAAACTGCGTCTTCATAGGATACCCTAAGGAAACCATTGGGTATACCTTCTACCTCAGATCCGAAGGCAAAATCTTTGTTGCCAAGAACGGGTCCTTTCTGGAGAAAGATTTTCTCTCGAGAGAAGTAAGTGGGAGGAAAGTAGAACTCGATGAAGTACTGCCCCTTGAACCGGAAAGTAGCGCAGCTCCGGAAGACGTTCCTGTGGTGCCTGCACCGACTAGAGAGGAAGTTAATGATAATGATCAAGGTACTTCGGATCAAGTTGCTACTGAACTTCAAAGGTCCACAAGGACACGTTCCACACCAGAATGGTATGGCAACCCTGTCCTGGAAATCATGTTGTTAGACAACGGTCAAATTTTACAAAGCTTGATTTTGACCAAACCTTATATGCAGACTAAAAAGAAACGAAGGAAGTGTTGGAAATATGCCCTAGAGGCAATAATAAAATGATTATTATTATATTTCCTTGTTCATGATAATTGTCTATTATTCATGCTATAATTGTTTTATCCGGAAATCATAATACTGTTGGGGATTGTAGCAGAAATTTAAAATTTTCTACGCATCACCAAGATCAATCTATGGAGTAATCTAGCAACAAGGTGAAGGAGAGTGCATCTACATATCCTTGTAGATTGCTAAGTGGAAGCGTTCAAGTGAACGGGGTTGATGGAGTCGTACTCGTCATGATCCAAATCACCGATGATCCTAGCGCCTAACGGACGGCACCTCCGCGTTCAACACACGTACGGAACGGAAACGTCTCCCATGCCTTGATCTAGCAAGGAGGAGGGAGAGGTTGAGGAAGAGAGTCCAACAGCAACACGACGGCGTGGTGGTGATGGAGTGGCAGTTCTCCGGCAGGGCTTCGCCAAGCTCACGCGGAGGAGGAGAGGTATTGGAGGGGAGGGGCTGCGCCAGGTTCAAGGGTGTGGCCGCCCTCCCACCCCTCCACTATTTATAGGTGGGGAGAGAGGGGGCCAGCCCCCTTTAGATCCCATCTAGGGTTGGGGGCGGCGGCCAAGGGGGGAGGAGTGCCTCCCAAGTCAAGTGGAGGCCCTCCCCCTTAGGGTTTCCCCTCTCCCATGCGCATGGGCCTTGGGGGGGCTGGTGCCCTTGGCCCATTAAGGTTAGGGCGCCCCCCTACAGTCCATGCTGCTGTACTGGACGTGGTGGAACATTTTCCGGACCTCCGGACCCCTTCGGAATCCTCCGGAACCTTCCGGAAGCTTCCCGGTACAATATCGAAAAAAACCGAACTTTTCCCAGAACCCGAACAACAACTTTCCATATATAAATCTTTACCTCTGGACCATTCCGGAACTCCTCGTGACGTCCGGGATCTCATCCGGGACTTTGAACAACATTCGGTAATCACATACAAGTCTTCCTAATAACCCTAGCGTCATCGAACCTTAAGTGTGTAGACCCTACGGGTTCGGGAACCATGTAGACATGACTGAGACAACTCTCCGGCCAATAACCAACAGCGGGATCTGGATACCCATGTTGGCTCCCACATGTTCCACGATGATCTCATTGGATGAACCACGATGTCGAGGATTCAATCAATCATGTATTCAATTCTCTTTATCCAGCGGTATTGTACTTGCCCGAGATTCGATCGTCGGTATCCCGATACCTTGTTCAATCTTGTTACCGGCAAGTCTCTTTACTCGTTCCGTAACACATCATCCCGTGATCAACTCCTTGGTCACATTGTGCACATTATGATGATGTCCTACCGAGTGGGCCCAGAGATACCTCTCCGTTACACGGAGTGACAAATCCCAGTCTCGATTCGTGCCAACCCAACAGACACTTTCGGAGATACCTGTAGTGAACCTTTATAGCCACCCAGTTACGTTGTGACGTTTGGCACACCCAAAGCACTCCTACGGTATCCGGGAGTTGCACAATCTCATGGTCTAAGGAAATGATACTTGACATTACAAAAGCTTTAGCATACGAACTACACGATCTTTGTGAAAGGCTTAGGATTGGGTCTTGTCCATTACACCATTCTCCTAATGATGTGATCCCGTTATCAACGACATCCAATGTCCATGGTCAGGAAACCGTAACCATCTATTGATCAACGAGCTAGTTAACTAGAGGCTTACTAGGGACATGGTGTTGTTTATGTATCCACACATGTATCTGAGTTTCCTATCAATACAATTCTAGCATGGATAATAAACGATTATCATGAACAAGGAAATATAATAATAACCAATTTATTATTGCCTCTGGGGCATATTTCCAACTGTCTCCCACTTGCACTAGAGTCAATAATCTAGTTCACATCGCCATGTGATTAACACTCACAGGTCACATCGCCATGTGACCAACATCCAAGAGTCTACTAGACTCAATGATCTAGTTCACATCACTATGTGATAAACACTCAAAGAGTTCCGGGTTTGATCATGTTATGCTTGTGAGAGAGGTTGTAGTCAACGGGTCTTGCCATATTCAGATCCCTATGTATTTTGCAAAACTTTATGTCATATCGTAGATGCTGCTACCACGTTCCACTTGGAGCTATTCCAAATTGTTGCTCCATTATACGTATCCGGTATCTCTACTCAGAGCTATCCGGATAGGTGTTAAGCTTGCATCGACGTAACTCTTTACGTCGAACTCTTCATCACCTCCATATCCGAGAAACATTTCCTTATTCCTCTAAGGATAATTTTGACCGCTATCTGGTGATCTACTCCTAGATCACCTTTGTACCCTCTTGCGAGACATGTGGCAAGGCACACATCTGGTGCGGTACTCAGCATGGCATACCGTATAGAGCCTATGACAATAGCATAGGGACGACCTTCGTCCTTCCTCTTTCTTCTGTCGTGGTCAATCTTTGAGTCTTACTCAACTTCACACCTTACAACTCAGGTAAGAACCCCTTCTTTGACTGATCTATTTTGAACTCCTTCAAAAACATGTCAAGGTGTGCGTTCTTTGAAAGTATCATCAGGCGTCTTGATCTATTTCTATATATCTTGATGCCCAATATGTAAGCAGCTTTATCCAGGTCTTCCTTTAAAAATCACTCTTCAAACAACCGTTTATGCTTTCCAGAAATTCTACATTATTTCGAATCAACAATATGTCATCCACATATACTTATCAGAAATGTTGTAGTGCTCTCACTCACTTTCTTGTAAATACAAGTTTCTAGCAAACATTGTATAAACCTAAAAGCTTTGATCACTCCATCAAAGCATATATTCCGACTCCGAGATGCTTGCTCTAGTCCATAGAAGGATCGCTAGAGCCAGCATACCTTTTAGCATCCTTAGGATCGACAAAACTTTGATTGTATCACATACAACTCTTTCTTATGAAAATTGGTAAGAAAACTTGTTTTTGACATCCATCTGTCAGATTTCATAATCGAAAAATACAGCTGATGCTAACATGATTCCGACGGACTTAAGCATCGCTACGGGTGAGAAATTCTCATCGTAGTCAACTCCTTGAACTTGTGAAAAGACTTTTTCCCACAAGTCGAGCTTCATAGACGGTAACATTACCGCCCACGTCCGTCTTCTTCTTAAAGATCCATTTATCTCAATGGCTTGCCGATCAACAGGCAAGTCCACCAAAGTCCATGCTTTGTTCTGATACATGGATCCTGTCTCGGATTTCATGGCTTCTAACCATTTGTCGGAATATGGGCCCACCATCGCTTCTCCATAGTTCGTAGGTTCATTGTTATCCAACAACATGATATTTAAGACAGGATTACCGTACCACTCAGGAGTAGTACATATCCTTGTCGACCTACGAGGTTCGATAGCAACTTGATCCAAAGCTTCATGATCACTATCATTAACTTCCTATTCAATAGACGTAGGCGCCACAGAAAACATCTTTCTGTGTTGCATCACTCTCTGGTTGAAACAAAGGTTCGACAACCTCATCAAGTTCTATCTTCCTCCCACTCAATTCTTTTGAGAGAAACTCCTTCTCGAGAAAGGACCCGTTCTTAGCGACAATCAATTTGCCCTCGGATCTAAGATAGAAGGTATACCCAACTGTCACCTTTGGGTATTCTATGAAGATATGTTTGTCCGTTTTTGGGTTCGAGCTTCTCTGGCTGAAGCCTTAAGCACCGCAGCCCCAAACATTAAGAAACAACAACTTTGGTTTCTTTCCAAACCAATGTTCATATGACGTCGTCTCAACGGACTTAGATGGTGTCCTATCTAAAGTGAATGCAGCTGTCTCTAACGCATAACCTCAAAATAAAAATGGTAGATCGGTAAGAGACATCATAGATCGCACCATATCTCATAAGGTTCGATTACGACGTCTGGACACACCATTACGCTGTGGTGTTCCAGGTGGCTTCAACAGCGAGACAATTCACAATGTCTTAAGTGTTTGCCACACTCATAACTCAGAAATTCTCATTGATCAGATCGTAGGAATTTGATCTTCTTGTTATGATGATTCTTAACTTCACTCTAAAATCGCTTGAACTTTTCAAACGTTTCAGACTTGTGCTTCATTAAGTAAATATACCTATATCTACTCAAATTGTCAGTGAAGATGAGAAAATAGCGATATCCACCGCACGCTTCAATTCTCATTGGATCACACGCATCAGCATGCATGATTTCCAACAAGTCATTTGCCCATTTCATTGTACCTGAAAAACGGGGTCTTACTCATCCTGCCCATGAGGCATGACTCGCATGTGTCAAGTGATTCAAAATCTAGTGACTCCAAACATCCATCGACATGGAGTTTCTTCATGCATCTTACGCCAGTATGACCTAAGCGGCAGTGCCACGAGAAAGTGGTACTATCATTATTAACTCTACATCTTTTGGCGTGAACATGTGTATTACCACGACCGAGATTCAATGAACCATTCACATAGGGTGCATGACCATGAAAGGTATCATTCATGTAAACAGAATAACCATTATTCTCTAACTTAAATGAATGACTGTATTGCAATGAACATGATCTAATCATATTCATGCTCAACGTAGACACCTGATAACATTTATCTAGGTTCAATACTAATCCTGAAGGCAGATGGAGCGTTCGATGGTGATCTCATCAACTTTGGAAACACTTCCAACACACATCGTCACCTCGCCCTTAGCCGGTCTCCGTTTAGTCCGTAGCTTTTGCTTCAAGTCACCAATAATAGTAACTGAACCGGTATCCAATACCCAGGTGCTACCAGGAGTACCAGTGAGGTACACATTAATAACACGTATATACTTTGAAGTTGCCAGCCTTCTTATCTACCATGCATTTGGGGTAATTCCGCTACCAGTGACCGTTCCCCTTACAATAGAAGCATTTAGTCTCGGGTTTGGGTTCAACCTTGGGTTCCTTCACTGGAGCGGCAACTGGTTTGCCATCCATGAAGTTTCCCTTCTAGCCCTTGCCCTTCTTGAAACCAGTGGTCTTGTCAACCCATCAACACTTGATGCTCCTTCTTGATTTCTACCTTTTGCGGTCTTAAGCACCGCGAACAGCTCCGGGATCAACTCCATCCCTTGCATGTCATAGTTCATCACGAAGATCTAGTAGCTTAGTGATAGTGGCTAGAGAACTCTATCAATCACTATCTTATCTGGAAGTTTAACTCCCACTTGATTTAAGTGATTGTAGCACCCAGACATTCTGAGCACATGCTCACTAGCTGAGCTATTCTCCTCCATCTTGTTGGCAAAAGAACTTGTCAGAGGTCTCACACCTCTCAACACGGGCATGATCCTGAAATCCCAATTTCAGCTCTTGGAACATCTCATATGTTCTATGGCGTTCAAAACGTCATTGGAATCCCGATTCTAAGCCATAAAGTATGGTGCACTAAACTATCAAGTAGTCATCAGGATGTGTCTGTCAGGTGTTCACAACATCCACAGACGACGTTGTAGGGGTTTGCACATCGAGCGGTGCATCAAAGACGTAAGCCTTCTGTGTAGCAGTGAGGACACTCCTCGGACTACGGACCCAGTCCGCATCATTGCTTACAATATCTTTCAACTTAATCTTTCTCTAGGAACGTATTGAAAGAGTGAGCTACAATGTGAGCTATTTATTTACAACATATTTGCAAAGACAATTTAGACTATGTTCATGATAATTGAGTTCATCTAATCAAATTATTTAATGAACTCCCACTCAGATAGACATCCCTCTAGTCATCTAAGTGAAACATGATCCGAATCGACTAGGCCGTGTCCGATCATCACGTGAGACGGACTAGTCATCAACGGTGAACATCTCATGTTGATCGTATCTTCTATACGACTCATGTTCGACCTTTCGGTCTTCCGTGTTCCGAGGCCATGTCTGTACATGCTAGGCTCGTCAAGTCAACCTAAGTGTTTCGCATGTGTCCCGAGGCCATGTTTGTACATGCTAGGCTCATCAACACCCGTTGTATTCGAACGTTAGAATCTATCACACCCGATCATCACGTGGCGCTTCGAAACAACGAACCTTCGCAACGGTGCACAGTTAGGGGGAACACTTTTCTTGAAATTTTAGTGAGGGATCATCTTATTTAAGCTACCGTCGTTCTAAGCAAATAAGATGTAAAACATGATAAACATCACATGCAATCAAATAGTGACATGATATGGCCAATATCATTTTGCTCCTTTTGATCTCCATCTTCGGGGCTCCATGATCATCGTTGTCACCGGCATGACACCATGATCTCCATCATCGTGTCTTCTTGAAGTTGTCTCGTCATCTATTACTTCTACGACTATGGCTAGCGCTTTAGCAATAAAGTAAAGTAATTACATGACATTTATGTTGACACGCAGGTCATAAATAAATTAAGACAACTCCTATGGCTCCTGCCGGTTGTCATACTCATCGACATGCAAGTCGTGATTCCTATTACAAGAACATGATCAATCTCATACATCACATATATCATTCATCACATCCTTTTGGCCATATCACATCACAAGGCATATGCTGCAAAAACAAGTTAGACGTCCTCTAATTGTTGTTGCAAGTTTTTACGTGGCTGCTATAGGTTTCTAGCAAGAACGTTTCTTACCTACGCCAAAACCACAACGTGATATGCCAATTTCTATTTACCCTTCATAAGGACCCTTTTCATCGAATCCGGTCCGACTAAAGTGGGAGAGACAGACACCCGCTAGCCACCTTATGCAACTAGTGCATGTCAGTCGGTGGAACCAGTCTCACGTAAGAGTATGTGTAAGGTCGGTCCGGGCCGCTTCATCCCACGATGCCGCCGAATCAAGATAAGACTAGTAACGGCAAGTAAATTGACAATATTGACGCCCACAACTGCTTTGTGTTCTACTCGTGCATAGAAACTACGCATGGACCTAGCTCATGATGCCACTATTGGGGATCGTAGCAGAAATTTAAAATTTTCTACGCATCACCAAGATCAATCTATGGAGTAATCTAGCAACGAGGGGAAGGAGAGTGCATCTACATACCCTTGTATATCGCTAAGAGGAAGCGTTCAAGTGAATGGGGTTGATGGAGTCGTACTCGTCGTGATCCAAATCACCAATGATCCTAGCGCCGAACGGACGGCACCTCCGCGTTCAACACACGTACGGAACGGAGACGTCTCCCACGCCTTGATCCAGCAAGGAGGAGGGAGAGGTTGAGGAAGAGAGTCCAACAGCAGCACAACGGCATGGTGGTGATGGAGTGGCAGTTCTCCGGCAGGGCTCCGCCAAGCTCACGCGGAGGAGGAGAGGTATTGGAGGGGAGGGGCTGCGCCAGGTTCAAGGGTGTGGCCGCCCTCCGACCCCTCCACTATTTATAGGTGGGGAGAGAGGGGGCCAGCCCCCTTTAGATCCCATCTAGGGTTGGGGCGGTGGCCAAGGGGGGGAGGAGTGCCTCCCAAGTCAAGTGGAGACCCTCCCCCTTAGGGTTTCCCCTCTCCCATGCGCATGGGCCTTGGGGGGGCTAGTGCCCTTGGCCCATTAAGGTTAGGGCGCCCCCCTACAGCCCATGCTGCTGTATTGGACGTGGTGGAACATTTTCCGGACCTCCGGACCCCTCCGGAATCCTCCAGAACCTTCCGGAACCTTCCAGAAGCTTCCCGGTACAATACCGGAAAAAACCAAACTTTTCCCGGAACCCGAACAACAACTTTCCATATATAAATCTTTACCTTCGGACCATTCCGGGACTCCTCTTGACGTCTGGGATCTCATCCGGGACTCCGAACAACATTCGGTAATCACATACAAGTCTTCCTAATAACCCTAGCGTCATCGAACCTTAAGTGTGTAGACCCTACAGGTTCGGGAACCATGCAGACATGACTGAGACAACTCTCCGGACAATAACCAACAGCGGGATCTGGATACCCATGTTGGCTCCCACATGTTCCACGATGATCTCATCGGATGAACCACGATGTCGAGGATTCAATCAATCCCGTATTCAATTCCCTTTGTCCAGCGGTATTGTACTTGCCCGAGATTCGATCGTCGGTATCCCGATACCTTGTTCAATCTCATTACCGGCAAGTCTCTTTACTCGTTCCGTAACACATCATCCCGTGATCAACTCCTTGGTCACATTGTGCACACTATGATGATGTCCTACCGAGTGGGCCCAGAGATACCTCTTCGTTACACGGAGTGACAAATCCCAGTCTCGATTCGTGCCAACCCAACAGACACTTTCGGAGATACCTGTAGTGAACCTTTATAGCCACCCAGTTACGTTGTGACGTTTGGCACACCCAAAGCACTCCTACGGTATCCGGGAGTTGCACAATCTCATGGTCTAAGGAAATGATACTTGACATTAGAAAAGCTTTAGCATACGAACTACACGATCTTTGTGCTAGGCTTGGGATTGGGTCTTGTCCATTACATCATTCTCCTAATGATGTGATCCTGTTATCAACGACATCCAATGTCCATGGTCAGGAAATCGTAACCATCTATTGATCAACGAGCTAGTCAACTAGAGGCTTACTAGGGACATGGTGTTGTCTATGTATCCACACATGTATCTGAGTTTCATATCAATACAATTCTAGCATGGATAATAAACCATTATCATGAACAAGGAAATATAATAATAACCAATTTATTATTGCCTCTAGGGCATATTTCCAACAAATACATGTGTGAATACATGGACCATAACATGTCCCTAGTGAGCCTCTAGTTAACTAGCTCGTTGATCAACAGATAGTCATGGTTTCCTGACTATGGACATTGGATGTCATTGATAACGGGATCACATCATTAGGAGAATGATGTGATGGATAAGACCCAATCCTAAGCATAGCACAAGATCGTGTAGTTCGTTTGCTAGAGCCTTTCCAATGTCAAGTATCATTTCCTTAGACCATGAGATCGTGTAACTCCCGGATGATGTAGGAGTGCTTTGGGTGTACCAAACGTCACAACGTAACTGGGTGACTATAAAGGTATACTACAGGTATCCCCGAAAGTATCTGTTGGGTTGACACAAATCGAGACTGGAATTTGTCACTTCGTATGACAAAGAGGTATCTCTGGGCCCACTCGGTAATGCATCATCATAATGTGCTCAATGTGACCAAGTGTTTGGTCACGGGATCATGCATTACTGTATGAGTAAAGTGACTTGCCGGTAACGAGATTGAACGAGGTATTGGGATACCGACGATCGAATCTCGGGCAAGTAACGTACTGATTGACAATGGGAATTGAATACGGGATTGATTGAATCCTCGACATCGTGGTTCATCCGATGAGATCATCATGGAACATGTGGGAGCCAACAAGGGTATCCATATCTCGCTGTTGGTTATTGACCGGAGAGTCGTGTCGGTCATGTCTGCGTGTCTCCCGAACCCGTAGGGTCTACACACTTAAGGTTCGGTGACGCTAGGGTTATAGAGATATTAGTATGCGGTAACCCGAAAGTTTTTTGGAGTCCCTGTTGGAAATATGCCCTAGAGGCAATAATAAAATGGTTATTATTATATTTCTTTGTTCATGATAATTGTCTATTGTTCATGCTATAATTGTGTTATCCGGAAATTGTAATACATCTGTGAATACATAGACCACAACACGTCCCTAGTGAGCCTCTAGTTGACTAGCTCATTGATCAAAAGATAGTCATGGTTTCCTGACTATGGACATTGGATGTCATTGATAACGGGATCACATCATTAGGAGAATGATGTGATGGACAAGACCCAATCCTAAGCATAGCTCAAAGATCGTGTAGTTCGTTTGCTGTAGCTTTTCCGAATGTCAAGTATCATTTCCTTAGACCATGAGATTGTGCAATTCCCGGATACCGTAGGAGTGCCTTGGGTGTGCCAAACGTCACAACATAACTGGGTGACTATAAAGGTACATTACAGGTATCTCCGAAAGTGTCTGTTGGGTTGGCACGAATCGAGACTGGGATTTGTCACTCCGTATGACGGAGAGGTATCTCTGGGCCCACTCGGTAATGCATCATCTTAATGAGCTCAATGTGACCAAGTGGTTGATCACGGGATCATGCATTACGGCACGAGTAAAGTGACTTGCCGGTAACGAGATTTAACGAGGTATTGGGATACCGACGATCGAGTCTCGGGCAAGTAACGTACCGATTAACAAAGGGAATTGTATACGGATTGATTGAATCCTCGACATCGTGGTTCATCCGATGAGATCCTCGTGGAGCATGTGGGAGCCAACATGGGTATCCAGATCCCGCTGTTGGTTATTGACCGGAGAGGCGTCTCGGTCATGTCTGCATGTCTCCTGAACCCGTAGGGTCTACACACTTAAGGTTCGGTGACGCTAGGGTTGTAGAGATATTAGTATGCAGTAACCCGAAAGTTGTTCGGAGTTCCGGATGAGATCCCGGACATCACGAGGAGTTCCGGAATGGTCCGGAGGTAAAGATTTATATATAGGAAGTCCAGTTTCGGCCATCGGGAAGGTTTCGGGGGTAGCCAGTATTGTACCGGGACCACCGGAAGGGTCCCAGGGGTCCACCAGATGGGGCCACCTATCCCGAAGGGCCCCATGGGCTGAATTGGGAGGGGAACCAGCCCCTAGTGGGCTGGTGCGCCCCCCCTTGGGCCTCCCCTGTGCCTAGGGTTGGGAAACCCTAGGGGTGGGGGCGCCCCCCACTTGGCTTGCGGGGGAAGCCACCCGTTGGCCGCCGCCCCCTTGGAGATTCATCTCCTAGGGCCGGCGCCCCCCAAGGCCCCTATATAAAGAGGGGGAAGGGAGGGCAGCCGCACCCTTTGCTCTTGGCGCCTCCCTCTCCCTCCGTAACACCTCTCCTCCCCGCTTGCGCTTGGCGAAGCCCTGCCGGTATCCTGCTGCATCCACCACCACGCCGTCGTGCTGCTGGATCTTCATCAACCTCTCCTTCCCCCTTGCTGGATCAAGTTGGAGGAGACGTCTTCCCAACCATACGTGTGTTGAACGCGGAGGTGCCGTCCGTTCGGCACTAGGTCATCGGTGATTTGGATCACGACGAGTACGACTCCATCAACCCCGTTCTCTTGAACGCTTCCGCTCGCGATCTACAAGGGTATGTAGATGCACTCCCCTCTCCCTTGTTGCTAGATGACTCCATAGATTGATCTTGGTAATGCATAGAAAATTTTAAAATTCTGCTACGTTACCCAACAGTGGCATCATGAGCTAGGTCTATGCATAGTTCCTATGCACGAGTAGAACACAAAGCAGTTGTGGGCGTCGATATTGTCAATTTGCTTGCCGTTACTAGTCTTATCTTGATTCGGCGGCATCGTGGGATGAAGCGTCCCGGACCGACCTTACACGTACGCTTACGTGAGACTGGTTCCACCGATTGACATGCACTAGTTGCATAAGGTGGCTGGCGGGTGTCTATCTCTCCCACTTTAATCGGATCGGATTCGATGAAAACGGTCCTTATGAAGGGTAAATAGAAATTGGCATATCACGTTGTGGTTTTGGCGTAGGTAAGAAACGTTCTTGCTAGAAACCTATAGCAGCCACGTAAAAACTTGCAACAACAATTAGAGGACGTCTAACTTGTTTTTGCAGCATGTGCCCTGTGATGTGATATGGCCAAAAGGATGTGATGAATGATATATGTGATGTATGAGATTGATCATGTTCTTGTAATAGGAATCATGACTTGCATGTCGATGAGTATGACAACCGGCAGGAGCCATAGGAGTTGTCTTAATTTATTTATGACCTGTGTGTCAACATAAACGTCATGTAATTACTTTACTTTATTGCTAAAGCGTTAGCCATAGTAGTAGAAGTAATAGATGACGAGACAACTTCAAGAAGACACGATGATGGAGATCATGATGATGGAGATCATGGTGTCATGCCGGTGACAACAATGATCATGGAGCCCCGAAGATGGAGATCAAAAGGAGCAAATGATATTGGCCATATCATGTCACTATTTGATTGCATGTGATGTTTGTCATGTTTTACATCTTATTTGCTTAGAACGACGGTAGCTTAAATAAGATGACCCCTCGTAATAATTTCAAGAAAGTGTTCCCCCTAACTATGCACCGTTGCGAAGGATCGTTGTTTCGAAGCACCACGTGATGATCGGGTGTGATAGATTCTAACGTTCGAATACAACGGGTGTAAGCCAGATTTACACACGCAATACACTTAGGTTGACTTGACGAGCCTAGCATGTACAGACATGGCCTCGGAACACAGAAGACCGAAAGGTCGAGCATGAGTCGTATAGAAGATACGATCAACATGAAGATGTTCACCGATGTTGACTAGTCTGTCTCACGTGATGATCGGACACGGCCTAGTTAACTCGGATCATGTTACACTTAGATGATTGGAGGGATGACTATCTGAGTGGGAGTTCATTGAATAATTTGATTAGATGAACTTAATTATCATGAACTTAGTCTAAAATCTTTACAATATGTCTTGTAGATCAAATGGCCCACGTTGTCCTCAACTTCAACGTGTTCCTAGAGAAAACCAAGCTGAAAGATGATGGCAGGAACTATACGGACTGGGTCCGGAACCTGAGGATCATCCTCATAGCTGCCAAGAAAGATTATCTCCTAGAAGCACCGCTAGGTAACGCACCTGTCCTAGAGAATCAAGACGTTATGAACGCTTGGCAGTCACGTGCTGATGATTACTCCCTCGTTCAGTGCGGCATGCTTTACAGCTTAGAACCGGGGCTCCAAAAGCGTTTTGAGAGACACGGAGCATATGAGATGTTCGAAGAGCTGAAAATGGTTTTCCAAGCTCATGCCCGGGTCGAGTGATATGAAGTCTCCGACAAGTTCTTCAGCTGTAAGATGGAGGAAAATAGTTCTGTCAGTGAGCACATACTCAAAATGTCTGGGTTGCATAACCGCTTGACTCAGGTGGGAGTTAATCTCCCAGATGACGCGGTCATTGACAGAATCCTTCAGTCGCTTCCACCGAGCTACAAGAGCTTTGTGATGAACTTCATTATGCAGGGGATGGAAAAGACCATTCCTGAGGTATATTCAATGCCGAAATCAGCAGAGGTGGAAATCAAAAAGGAACATCAAGTGTTGATGGTGAATAAAACCACTAAGTTCAAGAAAGGCAAGGGTAAGAAGAACTTCAAGAAGGACAGCAAGGGAGTTGCCGCGCCCGGTAGGCAAGCTGCTGGGAAGAAGCCAAAGAATGGACCCAAGCCTGAGACTGAGTGTTTTTATTGCAAGGGAAGTGGTCACTAGAAGCGGAACTGCCCCAAATACTTAGCGGACAAGAAGGCCGGCAACACTAAAGGTATATGTGATATACATGTAATTGATGTGTACCTTACCAGTACTCGTAGTAGCTCCTGAGTATTTGATACCGGTGCGGTTGCTCACATTTGTAACTCAAAGCAGGAGCTACGGAATAAACGGAGACTGGCAAAGGACGAGGTGACTATGCGCGTCGGGAATGGTTCCAAGGTCGATGTGATCGCCGTCGGCACGCTACCTCTACATTTACCTACGGGATTAGTTTTAAACCTCAATAATTGTTATTTAGTGCCAGCTTTGAGCATGAACATTGTATCAGGATCTCGTTTAATTCGAGACGGCTACTCATTTAAATCCGGGAATAATGGTTGTTCTATTTATATGAGAGATATGTTTTATGGTCATGCTCCATTGGTGAATGGTTTATTCTTAATGAATCTCGAGCTTAATGTTACACATATTCATAGTGTGAATACCAAAAGATGTAAGGTTGATAATGATAGTCCCACATACTTGTGGCACAGTCGCCTTGGTCACATAGGTGTCAAACGCATAAAGAAGCTCCATGCAGATGGACTTTTGGAGTCTCTTGATTACGAATCATTTGACACATGCGAACCATGCCTCATGGGTAAAATGACCAAGACTCCGTTCTCAGGAACGATGGAGCGAGCAACCAACTTGTTGGAAATTATACATACTGATGTGTGCGGTCCAATGAGTGTTGAGGCTCGCGGTGGCTATCGTTATGTTCTCACCCTCACTGATGACTTGAGTAGATATGGGTATGTCTACTTAATGAAACACAAGTCTGAGACCTTTGAAAAGTTCAAAGAATTTCAGAGCGAGGTTGAGAATCAACGTGACAGAAAAATCAAGTTCTTGCGATCAGATCGTGGGGGAGAATACTTGAGTCACGAATTTGGCACACACTTAGGAAAATGTGGAATAGTTTCACAACTCACGCCGCCTAGAACACCTCAGCGTAATGGTGTGTCTGAACGTCGTAATCACACTCTATTGGATATGGTGCGATCTATGATGTCTCTTACCGATCTACCGCTATCATTTTGGGGCTACACTTTAGAGACTGCCGCATTCACTTTAAATAGGGCTCCGTTGAAATCCGTTGAGACGACACCGTATGAATTATGGTTTGGGAAGAAACCTAAGCTGTCGTTTCTAAAAGTTTGGGGATGCGATGCTTATGTCAAGAAACTTCAACCTGAAAAGCTCGATGTCGGTGTCAAAACCGACGGATCTCGGGTAGGGGGTCCCGAACTGTGCGTCTAGGCCGGATGGTAACAGGAGGCAAGGGACACGAAGTTTTACCCAGGTTCGGGCCCTCTTGATGGAGGTAAAACCCTACGTCCTGCTTGATTAATATTGATGATATGGGTAGTACAAGAGTAGATCTACCACGAGATCGGAGAGGCTAAACCCTAGAAGCTAGACTATGGTATGATTGTTGTTCTGTATGTTGTCCTACGGACTAAAACATTCCTGTTTATATAGACACCGGAGAGGGTTAGGGTTACACAAAGTCGGTTACAGTGGTAGGAGATCTACATATCCGCATCGCCAAGCTTGCCTTCCACGCCAAGAAAAGTCCCTTCCGGACACGGGACGAAGTCTTCAATCTTGTATCTTCATAGTCCAGGAGTCCGGCTGAAGGTATAGTCTGGCCATCCAGACACCCCCTAATCCAGGACTCCCTCAGTAGCCCCTGAACCAAGCTTCAATGATGATGAGTCCGGCGCGCAGCTTGTCTTCGGCATTGCAAGGCGGGTTCCTCCTCCAAGTACTTCATAGAAGATTTTGAACACAAATATAGTGTCCGGCTCTGCAAAATAAATTTCCACATATTGCCATAGAGAGAATAATGTTCACACCAATCTAATCTGCTGACGTATTCCGTAGTATGACAACACCACGGCCAAGCCTTTATTCGAATCGTTTCATTATCCCACCTCAGCGTGTCATGCGAGGCCGTTTCCTTGGCACATCTTGTTAAAGCAGAGATCATGTCCCCTTATTCCGGGAGTCTCATCAATACGGGCATGGGTAACCCAATCGCACCATTGATTACGGCGCTTGGAGATAAGCGAGTTTTACCAGGCTGGTGGGGACACGTAGTTGCGTCCACCCATATAAAGGGATAAGGATCCACCTTTTCACCTACACCTTCTTCCTCCTTTGCCTATCCATTTTCGCGCACTCGAGCTCCAGCGCCCAAATTTGCACTCCCCACCTCAACCTTCTCCAGCCACGTCCGGAGCGAGAGGCAAGTGGATGGTCTCCTCTGTAACGGAGGGACACATCAAAAAACTGAGGAAGGCCGAATACTTGTCTAACGACATCGCGCACCGGCTTCCTGAAGAGGGGCAGCTCCTCCCCACCCCAAGGTCCCATGAGAGGGTAGTGTTCCTTCCCCACTTCCTCCGCGGACTGGGCTTTCCTATCCACCCATTCGTCCGGAGACTCATGTTCTACTACGGCCTGGATTTCCATGATCTGGCCCCGAACTTCATCCTCAACATCTCGGCGTTTATCGTCGTGTGCAAGGCTTTCCTCTGCATCCGCCCCCATTTCGGCCTATGGCTCAAGACTTTCAATGTCAAGCCGAAGGTGGTGCGCGACAACCAGGCGGAGTGCGGAGGCACCATGGTGGGCAAGATGCCCAACGTCTTATGGCTCGAGGGCTCCTTTGTGGAGACCCTGAAGGGGTGGCAATCGGGGTGGTTTTACATCACCGAGCCGCGCGACCCTGAGTGGGTCGCAGCCCCCGAGTTCCGGTCCGGACCCCCAACGCGGCTCACGTCCTAGAAAGAGACGGGCCTATCGTGGGGCAGCAAAGGAGAGGTGACTGGACTGCAAACATGCATCCAAACCTTGGTGGACAAGCAGCTCAAGCTTGTCAATGTAGTCCAGGTCATGCTCATCCGCCGGATCCTCCCGTGTCAACAACGGGCCTTCAATCTATGGGAGTTCAACCCGGCGCAGCACCGAACTCTGAGCAGCCTCTTCGACACGACGTATGAAGATGTCTGGAAGGTGCTTTTCAAGGGCGCCGAGGCTCCCGCATCCGCTATCGAGGATCGCGGATTCAGCGTGCAGTGTCACGCTAGCGCGGTAAGTTGTTTGTACCTTTTACAGGGTATTAGTTTTTCATAGTTTAACTCTATGCGGGATCTAAGCTCCCTTACCTTTGACAGGTTTGGCAGGCGAAGTCCGGACAGATCGACTGTCCGGCTCCTTTGCCCGAAGACCCAGCCGATGCCTGCTTGGCGAAGTTGCTGGTTCCGGCACCCTATGTGGTGCTGGAGAAGAAGGCCACGAAGAAGGCCACGGGGACTCAAAAAAGTGCCCGGCGCCGGGAGGTGTCGGGTTCATCATCCGACGGCTCCAAGGCGCATTCCTCCCATGAAGACGAGGAGGAGGAAGAAGAGACCTCTCCCCCTCCAGCGGGGGGAGAGAAGAAAAGGAAGGCCGCCCTCACTGGGGAGGCCGAAGGGTCCAAGAAGGGGAAAACCCTTCCTCCGGACTACTCCACCGACGCCGACGACGGCGGAGAGGAGTGGCCGCTCAGGGCCAAGCCCCTGGCGAAATCGTAAGTATCCGGATACCAGAGTAATTCATAGTATTCCTTTATTGCACAGCTTTCCCTTATGTCGAATATGTTTATGCAACCCACCCAAATACCGACTCGACGCGTCGTCGAGCGGTTCACTGGACTCGTCGGATGTGAATTCGCTTCCGACTGCTTCCTCCCCCGCCCTGCGGACGACGCCGAAGTGTTGTCCCAACAGGTTCCAAGCCAGGAGGAGGTGGTCCTGGAGGCGCCGCAAGGCAACCTCCCGGGCTCTAGGAGTAAAGGGGATAAAACCCCCCAGGGCTCCAAAGGCTCCAGAGTCCGGTGGGCGACCTCCTTCCAAGAGGAGCAAGCCCACCGTGCCGGTGACCCCCGTCCAACCGAAGGCGCCGGACAATCTGTTGGAGGTGCTCAAAGGCGCCTCCATCGACGAGGAGCACCGCACCATTATGAGTGCGGTGGTCCAGAAGGTTCAGTCCGCCAAGAGCAGACTGACTGAAGCTTGTACTAGCCTCTTAACAGGCTTTGTGGTAAGTAAAAAATGTGTAAATAATATTACCGCATAGACAGTAGCCCCTGATGCTCTGTTTGGCGTTCGGGAAGAAAAGCCGAATAGAGGATCAAATAAAATTTGCAGGAGTCTAACAAAAAGGAGTCAATATGCGTATGCAGGCTTCTCTGCTGGCGTCCGCCACACTGACTGCGGAAGTGGACACGCTAAAGCAGAACCTCGAGCAGTCCAAGCAAGAGCTCGGGCGTGCCATGAAGCAGCTCGAGGACAAGGAAGGTAAGAAATACCTTGTTTAAATATATATAAAAAAAGTGCAATTGCAAAAAATGGCAGGATTATCGTGGCTATTGTAGGGGCCACGTCGGAGGTGGCGACCCTTAAGCAAGCGCTGGTCGAGGCCGAGAAGAGAGCGGCCACGGAGCGCACCGAGCGGGAGAAGTATGAGGCCCAGGTTGGCAAGGTGCAGCAAGAGCTCCAGGCTCTCATGAAAAAACATGAGTTTGGAGCTTGACTCAAAGACGCGAGCGTCCGAGCTCGCGATGGCTATTGAAAATGCCAAGTCTGCCAAGGCCGAATCCCAGAAGACCCTCCAGGAGTTGGATGCGGTGAAAAAGATAGCGGCGGGTAAGGCATTCTTTATGCAAAGCAAACACATAAGCGTGAGTTACTTGTTACTTACCCGAATCCGGAGCTCTCCAGGAGCATTCACAGATCTTCCCCGTAGCGTGTCCGATGCCGCCGCATTCTATCGAGCCGAGGAGGGCAGCTCGACAGAGAAGGTGTTCTGGTCTCAGTATGCTGAGGCCGGACACCCCGTGCCCCTAAGCGACCAGGTGAAGCAACTGGTCGAGCTCCACAAGGCGGCCGAATAGGCCATGAAGGGCCTCATAGTTCGGCTGTGGCCTGGAGAGGCTCTGCCTGGGAGCTATTTCGGGCTGGTGCGGCGGCTGGTGGGGGCCTGTCCAAGGCTCGAGGTAATAAAGCGCTCCGTATGCATTGAAGGTGCCCGTAGGGCCCTTGCCCGTGCTAAGGTGCACTGGGGCAAGCTGGATGCTGAGAAGCTTGTGAAGGACGGGCCACCGTCGGGGAAAGAGCATCGCAAGCCCGAGAAATATTATATGGATGTTCTGAAGGGTGCCCGCCTTGTGGCGGATGAATGTTCCAGGGATGTAATTTTTTAGTAGAACTCGCTCATTTTGTCCTGTGCGCTGAAAAACGTGTTCATATGCGCTAAGCAATGCTGTTGGAATTTAAAATATTACCTTCTGTGCGGCTGTTTATCAATTCTGAGAGATGGCGAGTCGTCGGCTTCTGCCCCCGTGCCGCTAGTGTTGGGGTGTTCGGGGATAAACCTGAGCGCTCTTTTTACCATGTTTGGGTCCTTCGAGGGAGGCGCTTAGCACAACGAACGAGGCAATCGGACTATAATGCGTGAACACTCTCACTTAGCCATAGAATTCTATAATTTTAAATTTCGGCAAAGCCCCTTGTATTTGAAAGACCGAGTTCGGGGTGCTATCCACGCCTTGGCCGGACAGAGCCGACTCCTCGCTCTAAGTGGCATAAGTCTTTAGGGACTCGAAAAACCTCTCGAACAGCGACCAGCTCTCGCTTCATCATGACAGTCAGTTTTAGCTTTCTCTACTGAGGTGCTCGACCCAGCTCAACTGGGGCACAATCATAGTAGTTCTCCTAGTGCTACCTTAGCCGATATAGCGGAACGTAAGGCACCAAAACATAGGAGCCGGGCAAACCCAACTATTGACCCAAGACATGATTCGGAGCCGATGCATATAATGCTATAAGTTCGGGGTGCCGCACTTGTTAAAGTGTCCGGACTTTTCACACCATATTGAGGGGTACTAAAGCCCCTGGCGTATTTTGGCCGTACCAAAGTGTACGGGTGCAACATGTCGTTAAGGAACATATATTTGTAAAAAAGAGTAATGCAAAAATAGACAAAAGCTATGCATTGTTTATTAAAAAGGGCCGCGATCAAAGCAGAACGATACAAAATAATGTGATAAGCAAAAGGTTGTACTATTTAACATGTCCGTTCCAGGGGCAGGCTACGGAATGGCATGCGAAACAGGTATACTGCTCGTGATAGAGACCACCTGCGAGTTCCGTAATGCGGCATGGCTTGTCTGCTTCCCTGGTTCTTGCATCGTTTGTGCGGCAATTGAACTGCCGAACAGGCCTTCCGAAGAATGGAGTCCTGAAAGTAAGAGAATATTAAAAAATCGGCAGCCCTTGGTGCGGTTTAAGCCGTGTTTCGGGCGTGCCGTGATGGTGCCCCTCCCCTGTACCCATGGTATTTCTAGAGCGTAGTTATGTACGCGAAGCACTGGCGTCGCATTTTTGCGAGGGCTGGAGTTGGGGCCGCATTGCTATGCCTGCTCGGAACGTGTCAGGTAGTCTTGTTGTAGGTTACTCCGGGCGCGCTTGACGGTGTCCGGACGTTTAACGGCCGGACTGGAGAACTGCCTGGAGAGGCTGCTTTGTACTTCCACTGCAAGGGCCGCCGTGTGCCCTCCGTTCGGAGAGAGCGTTCGGTGTTTCCATTGACCGTAATTACTCCTCGAGGGCCTGGCATCTTGAGCTTAAGGTATGCGTAGTGCGGTACCGCATTGAACTTGGTGAATGCGGTTCGCCCGAGCAGTTCGTGATAGCCACTGCGGAATGGGACTATGTCGAAGATAAACTCCTCGCTTCGGAAATTATTCAGAGATCCGAATACCACTTCAAGTGTGACTGAGCCTGTACAGTTGGCCTCTACACCTGGTATTACGCCTTTAAAGGTCGTTTTGGTGGGCTTAATCCTCGAGGGATCTATGCCCATTTTCCGCACTGTATCCTGGTAAAGCAGGTTCAGACTGCTGCCGCCGTCCATAAGGACTCTAGTGAGATGAAATCCATCAATAATTGGGTCTAGAACCAATGCGGCGAATCCGCCATGACGGGTGCTAGTGGGATGGTCCCTTCGATCAAAGGTGATCGGGCAGGAGGACCATGGGTTGAACTTTGGGGCGACTGGCTCTACCGCGTATACGTCCCTTAACGCGCGCTTCCGCTCCCTCTTGGGGATGTGGATTGCGTATATCATGTTCACCGTCCGCACTTGTGGGGGAAAACCCTTCTGTCCACTGTTGTTCGGCGGCCGGGGCTCTTCGTCGTCATCGCTATGCAGCCCCTTGTCAGTATTTTCGGCATTTAACTTGCTTGCCTGCTTGAACACCCAACAATCCTTGTTGGTGTGATTGGCCGGCTTTTCGGGGGTGCCATGTATCTGGCATAAGCGGTCGAGTATTCGGTCCAAACTGGACGGGCCCCTAGGATTTCTTTTGAATGGCTTTTTCCGCTGACCGGATTTATAGCCTTTGAATCTGGCATTAACTGTCATATCCTAAGCATTGTCGCCGTTAATGCGGCGCTTCTGCTTGTTGCGATGCGACCTGCCACTACTGTCCCTGGTATCCGAATTACCAGGGTTCTTGGTCATATTGTTGCTACGAGCAAGCCAGCTGTCTTCTCCCGCGCAAAAGCGGGTCATGAGTGTCGTGAGTGCTGCCATAGATTTCGGCTTTTCCTGTCCAAGGTGCCGGGCAAGCCACTCGTCACGGATATTGTGCTTGAAGGCTGCTAGGGCCTCTGCGTCCGGACAGTCGACTATTTGATTTTTCTTTGTTAGGAATCGTGTCCAGAATTGCCTGGCCGATTCATCTGGCTGTTGAATTACGTGGCTTAGGTCATCTACATCTAGGGGTCGCACATAAGTGCCCTGGAAATTGTCGAGGAATGCGGCTTCCAGGTCCTCCCAACAACCGATTGATCCTGCTGGCAAGCTGTTAAGCCAATGCCGAGCTGGTCCTTTAAGCTTGAGTGGGAGGTATGATGGCATGGAGATCATCGCCGCGGGCCATATGGATATGAAGGAGGTAATCCTCGATCCATACCGCAGGATCTGTTGTGCCATCATATGATTCGATGTTTACGGGTTTGAAACCCTCGGGGATTTGATGATCCATTACTTCGTCTGTGAAGCATAGTGGGTGTGCGGCACCTCTGTACTGGGCTATATCACGATGTAGCTCCAATGAGCTTTGTCTACTGTGTTCGGCCCTACCGGATTTGTGTCCGGCGTGACGGTTACCGTCTCGAGTCGTGGGGCGCCCACGCGATCCGTAGATCGATCTTGTTTGCCTTGCCTTGTCCTCCAACATATCTTGCAGGTCAGGCGCATTTTCCCGTGCCTTGGTACGGGGTGCGGATTGAGTGGAGGGTCGAGAGGCCTCTCTGTCACGGCCACGAGGTGGCCGGTCGGCCATATCAAGTGCTGGTGATGTAGGTTTAAGTGCTTCCTCCTCTAATCGGGGTAGCAACCTGCGCTTTGGGTAGCTCTTGGAGGGGCGTTCGAGTTTATGCTCCTCGGCCGCAAGGACTTCAGTCCATCTGTAGGCTAGCAAATCTTGATCAGCTCTAAGCTGTTGCTGTTTTTTCTTCAGGCTTCTTGCCGTGGCCATAAGCCTGCGTTGAAAACGCTCTTGCTCGACGGGATCCTCTGGCACGACGAATTTGTCATCGTCGAGGCTTGCCTCGTCTTCGGAGGGAGGCATATAATTATCGTCCTCGACCTCTCTGTCTGCCGCTCTCTCATGAGGGCTGGCTTCTCCATCCTCCTGTGCTGAATCTTGCTGGAGGGGGTTTTCTTCGGCACTCTCCGGAGTATTATTATCTCCTGTGCTAGAATCACCGTATTTGCTTTGGCGGGATTTTGAGCGGCGCCGCTCACGCCGGCGCTTAGGCTGTTTCTTGGAGGGGTCATCCTCCACTGTTCCATCGCCATCTCCTTCTTTTGGGGTGTCCACCATGTATATGTCATATGACGAGGTGGCTCTCCAGGCCCCAATAGGCGCTGGTTCTTCATCGTCTCCTGCATCGGCGTCCATACCGTCGATGTCTTCGGAGTCGAAGTCGAGCATGTCGGTTAAATCGTCGACAGTGGCTACAAAGTGGGTGGTGGGTGGGCTTTGAATTTCTTCATCGTCCGTATCCCAACCTTGCTGACCGTAGTCCGGCCAGGGATCTCCTGATAAAGAGAGAGACTTTAGTGTCTTCAGAATATCGCCGAGAGGCGAGTGCTGAAAGATGTCCGCGGCAGTAAACTCCATGATCGGCGCCCAATCAGATTCGATCGGCAGGGGCGCGGAGGGTTCAGAGTTCGGAGTGGAGTCCGGCTCCTTGGAGTCATGAGTCTCGCGGAGTGCGGGGCTGGTGTTCGGCTCGATCGCCGTTGGGATCGCAGCCCCCGAGGCGGCGTCCAACCACCCATCCTCGATTGGCGCAGTTGGCTCTGAATTAAGGGTCAAAGACGATGCGGGTGCGGCCTCCAGGGCACTGTTCGGCGGCAGAGCTAGATCATGCTCGTCGTGACAGTGCGGCGCGCTCGGCAGTGGCTTGAATCCGTCGAAGATCAAGTCCCCGCGGATGTCAGCCGTGTAGTTTAAACTTCCAAATCTGACCTGACGGCCAGGGACATAGCTTTCGATCTGCTCTAGATGGCCAAGTGAATTGGCCCGCAGTGCGAAGCCGTCGAAGACGAAGATCTGTCCGGGTAGGAAGGTCTCACCCTGGACTGCATCGCTATTGATGATCGTAGGAGCCATCAAGCCTGATGGCGACGACACAGAGGAACTCTCAATGAAAGCACCAATGTCGGTGTCAAAACCGGCGGATCTTGGGTAGGGGGTCCCGAACTGTGCGTCTAGGCCGGATGGTAATAGGAGGTAAGGGACATGAAGTTTTACCCAGGTTCGGGCCCTCTTGATGAAGGTAAAACCCTACGTCCTGCTTGATTAATATTGATGATATGGGTAGTACAAGAGTAGATCTACCACGAGATCGGAGAGGCTAAACCCTAGAAGCTAGCCTATGGTATGATTGTTGTTCTGTATGTTGTCCTACGGACTAAAACCCTCCGGTTTATATAGACACCGGAGAGGGTTAGGGTTACACAAAGTCGGTTATAATGGTAGGAGATCTACATATCCGCATCGCCAAGCTTGCCTTCCACGCCAAGGAAATTCCCTTCCGGACACGGGACGAAGTCTTCAATCTTGTATCTTCATAGTCCAGGAGTCCGGCTGAAGGTATAGTCCGGCCATCCGGACACCCCCTAATCCAGGACTCCCTCACTCGAACCCAAATCGAAAAAATGCGTCTTCATAGGATACCCTAAAGAAACGATTGGGTATACCTTCTACCTCAGATCCGAAGGCAAGATCTTTGTTGCCAAGAATGGGTCCTTTCTAGAGAAAGAGTTTCTCTCGAAAGAAATAAGTGGGAGGAAAGTAGAACTTGATGAAGTATTACCTCTTGAACCGGTTAGTGGCGCAGCTCAAGAAAATGTTCCTGAGGTGCCTGCACCGACTAGAGAGGAAGTTGATGATGATGATCATGAAACTTCAGATCAAGTTGCTACAGAACTTCATAGGTCCACAAGGACACATTCCGCACCAGAGTGGTACGGCAACCCTGTCTTGGAAATCATGTTGTTAGACAACGGTGAACCTTCGAACTATGAAGAAGCGATGGCGGGCCCGGATTCCGACAAATGGCTGGAAGCCATGAAATCCGAGATAGGATCCATGTATGAAAATGAAGTATGGACTTTGACTGACTTTCCCGATGATCGGCGAGCCATAGAAAATAAATGGATATTTAAGAAGAAGACAGACGCGGATGGTAACGTAACCATCTATAAAGCTCGGCTTGTCGCTAAGGGCTATCGACAAGTTCAAGGGGTTGACTATGATGAGACTTTCTCACCCGTAGCGAAGCTGAAGTCCGTCCGAATCATGTTAGCAATTGCCGCATTCTATGATTATGAGATATGGCAAATGGACGTCAAAACGGCATTCCTTAATGGGTTCCTTAAGGAAGAATTGTATATGATGCAGCCGGAAGGTTTTGTCGATCCTAAGAATGCTGACAAGGTGTGCAAGCTCCAACGCTCGATTTATGGGCTGGTGCAAGCATCTCGGAGTTGGAACATTCGTTTTGATGAGATGATCAAAGCGTTTGGGTTTACGCAGACTTATGGAGTAGCCTGCATTTACAAGAAAGTGAGTGGGAGCTCTGTAGCATTTCTCATATTGTATGTGGATGACATACTGTTGATGGGAAATGATATAGAATTCTTGGAAAGCATAAAGGCCTACTTGAACAAGTGTTTTTCAATGAAGGATCTTGGAGAAGCTGCTTATATATTAGGCATCAAGATCTATAGAGATAGATCGAGACGCCTCATTGGTCTTTCACAGAGTACGTACCTTGACAAGATATTGAAGAAGTTCAAAATGGATCAGTCAAAGAAGGGGTTCTTGCCTATATTGCAAGGTACGAGATTGAGCACGGCTCAATGCCCGACCACGGCAGAAGATAGAGAAAAGATGAGTGTCGTCCCCTATGCCTCGGCCATAGGGTCTATCATGTATGCTATGCTGTGTACCAGACCTGATGTAAACCTTGCCGTAAGTTTGGTAGGAAGGTACCAAAGTAATCCCGGCATGGAACACTGGACAGCGGTCAAGAATATCCTGAAGTACCTGAAAAGGACTAAGGATATGTTTCTCATTTATGGAGGTGATGAAGAGCTCGTCGTAAAGGGTTACGTCGATGCTAGCTTCGACACAGATCTGGATGACTCTAAGTCACAAAACGAATACGTGTATATTTTGAATGGTGGGGCAGTAAGCTAGTGCAGTTGCAAGCAAAGCATTGTGGCAGGATCTACATGTGAAGCAGAGTACATGGCAGCCTCGGAGGCAGCACAAGAAGCAGTCTGGGTGAAGGAGTTCATTACCGACCTAGGAGTCATACCCAATGCGTCGGGACCGATGACTCTCTTCTGTGACAACACTGGAGCTATTGCCCTTGCCAAGGAGCCCAGGTTTCACAGGAAGACCAGGCATATCAAGCGTCGCTTCAACTCCATTCCTGAAAGTGTTCAAAATGGAGACATAGAGATTTGTAAAGTACATACGGACCTGAATGTGGCAGATCCGTTGACTAAACCTCTCCCTAGATCAAAACATGATCAACACCAGAACTGCATGGGTGTTTGATTCATCACAATGTAACTAGACTATTGACTCTAGTGCAAGTGGGAGACTATTGGAAATATGCCCTACAGGCAATAATAAAATGGTTATTATTATATTTATTTGTTCATGATAATTGTCTATTGTTCATGCTATAATTGTGTTATCCGGAAATCGTAATACATGTGTGAATACATAGACCACAACACGTCCCTAGTGAGCCTCTAGTTGACTAGCTCATTGATCAAAAGATAGTCATGGTTTCCTGACTATGGACATTGGATGTCATTGATAACGGGATCACATCATTAGGAGAATGATGTGATGGACAAGACCCAATCCTAAGCATACCTCAAAGATCGTGTAGTTCGTTTGCTGTAGCTTTTCCGAATGTCAAGTATCATTTCCTTAGACCATGAGATTGTGCAATTCCCGGATACCGTAGGAGTGCCTTGGGTGTGCCAAACGTCACAACATAACTGGGTGACTATAAAGGTACACTACATGTATCTCTGAAAGTGTCTGTTGGGTTGGCACGAATCGAGACTGGGATTTGTCACTCCGTATGACGGAGAGGTATCTCTGGGCCCACTCGGTAATGCATCATCATAATGAGCTCAATGTGACCAAGTGGTTGATCACGGGATCATGCATTACGACACGAGTAAAGTGACTTGCCGGTAACGAGATTGAGCGAGGTATTGGGATACCGACGATTGAGTCTCGGGCAAGTAACGTACCGATTGACAAAGGGAATTGTATACGGATTAATTGAATCCTCAACATCTTGGTTCATCCGATGAGATCATCGTGGAGCATGTGGGATCCAACATGGGTATCCAGATCCCGCTGTTGATTATTAACCGGAGAGGCATCTCGGTCATGTCTGCATGTCTCCCGAACACGTAGGGTCTACACACTTAAGGTTCGGTGATGCTAGGGTTGTAGAGATATTAGTATGCAGTAACCCGAAAGTTTTTCGGAGTCCCAGATGAGATCCCAGACGTCACGAGGAGTTCCGGAATGGTCCGGAGGTAAAGATTTATATATAGGAAGTCCAGTTTCGACCATCGGGAAGGTTTCGGGGGTCGCCGTATTGTATGGGGACCACCGGAAGGGTCTCGGAGGTCCACCGGGTGGGGCCACCTATCCCGGAGGGCCCCATGGGCTGAATTGGGAGGGGAACCAGCCCCTAGTGGGCTGGTGCGCCCCCCCTTGGGCTTCCCCTGCGCCTAGGGTTGGGAAACCCTAGGGGTGGGGGCGCCCCCCACTTGGCTTGGGGGGGGGGGGAAGCCACCCGTTGGCCGCCGCCCCCTTGGAGATTCATATCCTAGGGCCGACGCCCCCCAAGGCCCCTATATAAAGAGGGGGGAGGGAGGTCAGCCGCACCCTTTGCTCTTGGCGCCTCCCTCTCCCTCCGTAACACCTCTGCTCCCCGCTTGCGCTTGGCGAAGCCCTGTCGGTATCCTGCTGCATCCACCACCACGCCGTCGTGCTGCTGGATCTTCATCAACCTCTCCTTCCCCCTTGCTTGATCAAGTTGGAGGAGACGTCTTGCCAACCGTACGTGTGTTGAACGCGGAGGTGCCGTCCGTTCGGCACTAGGTCATCGGTGATTTGGATCACGTCGAGTACGACTCCATCAACCCCGTTCTCTTGAACGCTTCCGCGTGCGATCTACAAGGGTATGTAGATGCACTCCTCTCTCCCTCGTTGCTAGATGACTCCATAGATTGATCTTGATGATGCGTAGAAAATTTTAAAATTCTGCTACGTTACCCAACAGTCCCGGTTGAGATCCCGGACGTCACAAGGAGTTCCGGAATGGTCCGGAGGTGAAGATTTATATATAGGAAGTCCAGTTTCGGCCATCGGGAAAGTTTCGGGGGTAATCGGTATTGTACCGGGACCACCGGAAGGGTCCCGGGGGTCCACCAGGTGGGGCCACCTATCCCGGAGGGCCCCATGGGCTGAAGTGGGAGGGGAACCAGCCCCTGGTGGGCTGGTGCGCCCCCCATGGGCCTCCCCCTGCGCCTAGGGTTGGAAACCCTAGGGGTGGGGGGCGCCCCACCTGACT
Organism: Triticum aestivum; assembly: GCF_018294505.1. NCBI lineage: Eukaryota > Viridiplantae > Streptophyta > Magnoliopsida > Poales > Poaceae > Triticum > Triticum aestivum. The sequence continues at coordinate 89,542,716 of NC_057812.1, read as the reverse complement.
TGGGGGGCAAGTCCCCCCTTTGCCGCCGCCCCCCTTGGAGATGGGATCTCCTAGGGCCGGCGCCCCCTAGGGGCCCTATATATAGTGGAGGGGAAGGAGGGCAGCCGCACCCAAGTCCCTGGCGCCTCCCTCTCCCCTCGTAACACCTCTCCCTCTCGTTGGAGCTTGGCGAAGCCCTGCTGAGATCACCGCTACTTCCACCACCACGCCGTCGTGTTGCTGGATCTTCATCAACCTCACCTTCCCCTTGCTGGATCAAGAAGGAGGAGACGTCTTCCCCAACCGTACGTGTGTTGAACGCGGATGTGCCGTTCGTTCGGCGCTCGGTCATCGGTGATTTGGATCACGACGAGTACGACTCCATCAACCCCGTTCTCTTGAACGCTTCCGCTCGTGATCTACAAGGGTATGTAGATGCACTCCCCTCTTCCTTGTTGCTAGATGACTCCATAGATTGATCTTGATGATGCGTAGAAAATTTTAAAATTCTACTACGTTCCCCAACAGGAAGTACTTACCAAACAAACACAAATGATAGCACTACCACAATAGTGGCATTTCGAATGATGTATTGTCAGATCAGATAGAGCAATGATAACAACCCGCTCATGGCGTCTCCAACGGAAAGGTGATCATCAAACACGCCTTCAAATATCCAGACACACACCCCGGCGGGTGAAGGCCATCCAACCACGTCTTCCCATAAGACGAACACAATTTTCTCTTTCTACACTAGAATCCTAATATAAAAAACAATGAAAAATAAATAGCACAATGCATCAAGAATTCAAAGTTAACATTTCGATGAAACAACGTTACAGATGCAAATAACAATTCAAACGTAATAAAGTTTTGAAATAAAAAATTTAAATTTAAATTCAATTCACTCGGACACATGCATCAAGAATTCAAATATATATATTTCTATGAAATAATATCTCAAATACAGATAACAATTCAAACACAATAAAGTCCTGAAATAAAAAAAAATCAAAATTAAATTCAATTTATTCAGACACGTGGTCTAATTATGAACCGCCCATGAATGCTCCGGCAGATCATTCTAAAGCTGTGTGAAAGACTGTTTCAGGAAAAAAAACTTTTGATGATGCGAAAACCTTAAACGATTGATTGTGAAAATGTGAATATCCACTTTGTGTCGAGTCAGTTTAAGACATGCTATAGTTGGTGTGGAAAATAATAGACACTCGATTTCAAATCTTGAAATAGGCTTTCGACTAGCTTTCTATGTAAAGCCCAAACAGCAGAACCAATGCAAAATGGCGTGGAATTTTTTTGAAACACCCCATGTATTAATTAATAAAGAATATTATTACAATCATTCATTACATCATATGCCACAGGCAGGGCAGAACCATATTAACAAGAATCACATCAGACCTAGTACTAAAACTAAACTTAATAATCTCATGTGCCGCCCCATTAGCAAGCTGATTAATTTTGGAAATTTTAAAATGTTGGATCATCCTGAAGATACTCAGGGCTACTTTCTTCAGATCAACAAGAGGAGACCTACCATGCTTCTCATTTGCAAGGAGAGAGTGAACAAAAGCACAACCAGTCTCCAAAAGTAATAGAATGTGAAGGGTAATACCGATATAAAGGTCTGAGAGGTAGGCATGGAGCTCAGCTTCATTCATGCTAGTACACCGACCAATAAAATCCCATGAGGGAATAATAACTTCATCAGACGAATTTCTAGCAACCACCCCACGCTCGCGGAATTAATATTCTCCACAAAACTAGCATCAACATTGATCTTGGTATAACCGCCAGGGGAAGGTTTCCACACCAGTTTATCTTTTAATGGCCCATAATCTGCTATAATACCTCTCACTCTTCCCTTACCTTTGTTATTATAATCCACCTCAATAGTATCCTGACATCATGTGAAAGAGAACCAATAACTACCCACGTAATTTGCAGAGACAGGCAGACAACAATGGATTCCTTACCTTTGGCCTTGTTAATTTATCCCATGCCAACCATTGTGTTTTCCTTCCGTCTTCCTCATCTCCCCACCAAAAGTTGCTAATGGTCTGGGATAAGTCTTCACAAAACGAAGCCAGAAATTTGAAAATTCCCATAGCATACACGGGTAGAACCTGAACGACTGTTTTGCCTCCTTTGGTATAGAGGAATTTCATAGGAATTCTAGAGGATAGGATTTTTATAGGATTTTTTCCTTTAGAGCCCTTTGGTTCATAGGAATGGATTCCTATTCCTACATAGGATTGGTTCCTATCCTCCACATTTCATAGGAAAATAAAAAAGAGCCTAGACTCAATGGAAAAATTCCTTTGATGTCAACCAAATGACATCTTGTTTCCTATTCCTACTCATAGGATTTGAGATACATGTCATCTCATTTCCTACAAGATTCCTATTCCTATGATAATCCTATCCTATGAACCAAAGAGGCTAAAGTCTTCCAACTTTCATTCTTCCCTCTAATACCGGAAGTCCAAGATATCTATCCTCGAACCACTTCGCCGTAATTTTTAAAATAACAGTAGTAGCAACTTGATTCTCTAAACTGCATTTTCTTCCCAAACATCATGGAACACTTGTCAAGACTTAATAATTGCCCAGCCCCCTTCTTGTACGATGTTATAATATCTTTAGTAGCTAATGCTTGATCTGGAGCCCTTGAAAAATAATAGACCGCCATCTCCGATTAACAAGTGAGAAATACCAGAAGATTATCTGTTCAACGGAATCCCTGAAGGGCCCCCCCTTGGCACAAGTATCATTAAACAACAAAGAAAGCGCCTCGACTACAAATAGGAACAATTGTGGAGATAAAAGATCTCATTGTCTTAGCCCCTGAGTAGGTAAAAACGGCCCCAACAACTAACCATTAAAGCGCACCGCAAATTTCACCGATGTGACACACGTCATAACCCAGTTAATCCAACGTGGCGCAAAACCCAAAGCCCCCCATCATACATTGCAAGAAATGCCAATCTATACGATCATAGGATTTAGCTTGATCTAACTTATAAGCACAAAATTCCCCTCTAAAAACTTTAAACGTTCTTAGCGAATGCATACACTCAAAAGCTCTGAGAGCATTATCAGTAATTAACCTTCCCGAAGTAAACACACTTTGAGTTGGGATATCATACCATCAAGGAGCGTCGCAGTTTGTTAACAAAACACCTGAAAATAATCTTGTATAGATAACATTGCACAAACTGGCCGGTGAGGTTTTTTTTGTCAAACAAGCATGTTAAAGGAAAAGCAACAACAAAGCGAGTAGCACGAACACTACCAACTCAATCCTAGAAGACACCACACTGAACAAGAATCAACCTAGACTATCAATCAGGGACGGAACCATTCCACCTTTGGAAGCAATCAGTCACACTTGTACCGAATACACCAAGTCATCTCCAGAGAGGGCATGTGTTGAGGAGCATCGATTCTGCGAGGAGACAACGAGAACCGAGAAAGGGGACACATGTATAAGATAAAAGTCCACCGAGACCACTCCATGCCAGAGCAGAGGACGCCACATGCAATGATCAAAACATGCACAGAGTCGTTGTCCTGTTGCAACCAAAATGGACCGATGCGCCATGACAACACCCCCAAGAGGGTGACAATGCCATGAGCTGCCGCCATGTCCGAAAAGATGGACCACGGAAGCCCTTGGTACCGTGAGGGGACCCACAACTGCGCCCCCAAGAGGGAAGCGACACCTGGTGGCATCACCGTCGCTGGCACAGAGCTTTCGCCCGGCACCTCACTCGTGTCACCCGTGGTACCCAGGTTGCCGACCCAACCCCGAGCGGAGGGCCATCGCCGCCATCTCGAGGCCTCCAGATCCAAACAAGGGAGCCGCCACCATCGAAGGCACGACGATGGCAGGATCATCCGCCACCCCTCCTCTCGCTACGAGGACTCATTCGCTTTTTTTAGGGAGGATTTCTACATGATTTCCACTCATGTTTTTTTTTTCAATGGGTAGCATTCGTCTTACAGTCATAGAGATATTATATATTTTTTAAAAAAAATTGCACATATGGAGCTGAATCCTTAATAAAATTCTTAACATTAGACGAGATCCCCTAGAAAATGCATAAAGATTGCAGTTTGAGGTATGTCTGAATCTTTTGCTTTTTATAGTTGTCTAATAACTAATTTGAAAGTTCTGCGAACCGAATGAGTCATGTCCTCGTGTGGCGAGGAGGATAGCCAGGCCCGTGCACGCCATGCCAACCAAGCAGAAAAAAGCTGGACGGATCAGCGCTAGCGACAAGGCGCGCCACCAAACAGCCAACGAGGCACACTGTCAGCAGCCCACTTCCCCGTCTTCCAAACCCAATCCCATCCCATCTCGTCCGGTCGTCCCCATCCGATCCGGCGGACCGCAACAGATTTAACAGCCAGCCAGCCAGCCGCCAATGCCCCCACCCGTGATGGCGCGCGCAGCACCCATCCCCAGCTGCCGCAGCGCCGGGGCCGCCGCATCTCCCCCCTCATCCTCTCCTCGCGCGCGTATATATACCCGCGCGCCCTCTCCCTCTTCCCGCCCACCGCTCCTCGCCTCTCCGCCCCTCCGCCTCCTCCCCGATCCCAAACCCACTCCTCGTCGGTGCGTGCATTTCATTGATCCTCCCGTTCTTGTTCTTGTTCTTGTTTTCCCGGTCGTCGGTGTTGCGTTCGCCTTGTTAGCTGACTTTGTTGGTCTGTGTGTAGGTGTTCGTTTAGGATTCTTGCGGCGGTCAAGGGGGCGGCGTTGTCCGGCCGGCGGAGCGCGAGGGAGGAGAAGGAGGAGGAGATGACGATCGAGTCGTCCGTCAGGCTCGCCGGCGGGGAGCTGACGGTCCGCGGGCGCACGGTGCTGTCCGGCGTGCCGGACGCGGTGTCGGCGTCGCCCGCGGCGGCCCGGGGCCCCGTCGACGGCGTCTTCCTCGGCGCCGACCTCGCCGACCCGGCCTCCCGCCACGTCGTCTCCCTCGGCCACATGAGGTGCGTCCGCCGCCCGTCCGCCTGATGCGATCTCGGAGGAGGAATACGCGGTTCTGTGCGTTTGTTCGGTGAAGTCTCGATCGGCATTGATCTGATTTGGTTTTGGGTTGGTGTGGGCGTGTGCAGGGGCGTGCGGTTCATGGCGTGCTTCCGGTTCAAGATGTGGTGGATGGCGCAGAGGATGGGGGACAAGGGCGGCGACGTCCCGCACGAGACGCAGTTCCTGCTGGTGGAGTCCAGGGGCCCCGGCGCCGGCGAGGAGGAGGAGGACGAGGCGTCGTACGTCGTGTTCCTCCCGCTCGTGGAGGGCGCGTTCCGGGCCAGCCTCCAGGGCGGCGGCGCGGGCGGCGACGAGCTCCAGCTCTGCGTCGAGAGCGGCGACGCCGGCACGCGCGCCAGTTCCTTCGACCGCGCGCTCTTCGTGGGCGCCGCGGAGTCCGACCCTTTCGCCGCCATCGCCGGCGCCGTCGCGGCCGTCAGGTCCTGCCTCGGGACCTTCCGCCCGCGCGCCGAGAAGAAGCTCCCCGCGATCGTTGACTACTTCGGGTGGTGCACGTGGGACGCCTTCTACCAGGACGTCACCCAGGAGGGCGTCGAGGCCGGGCTCCAGAGCCTCGCCGCCGGTGGTGCGCCGCCCAAGTTCGTCATCATCGACGACGGCTGGCAGTCGGTCGGCACCGACAAACCGAGCCCTGACATGGACTCCCCCGGCGAGGCCGGCAACGGCAAGCCGCCGCCCCTTCCCCGTCTAACCGGCATCAAGGAGAACAGCAAGTTCCAGAGCGGCGAGGATCCGGCCACCGTCACGGGCATCGAGACGCTGGTGCGCGCGGCGAAGGAGAAGTACGGGCTCAAGTACGTGTACGTCTGGCACGCCATCACCGGCTATTGGGGCGGCGTGCGGCCGGGCGCCGCCGGGATGGAGGCCTACCGCTCCAGCATGCAGTTCCCCAAGATCTCGCCGGGCGTCGCGGAGAACGAGCCCAACATGAAGACCGACGTGCTCACCCTGCAGGGGCTCGGCCTCGTGCACCCGCAGGCCGTGCACCGCTTCTACGACGAGCTCCACGCGTACCTCGCCGCCGCCGGCGTCGACGGCGTCAAGGTGGACGTGCAGTGCGTCCTCGAGACGCTCGGCGCCGGCCACGGCGGCCGCGTGCAGCTCACCAAGGAGTACCACCGCGCGCTCGACGCCTCCGTCGCCAAGAACTTCCCGGACAACGGCATCATCGCCTGCATGAGCCACAACACCGACGCCCTCTACTGGTAAGACACAACTCAATCCCTCCATCAAAATCTTCAACATTTTCTCCCTGAAATTCATCACCATGACACCATTTCTGCCAAATCTCCGCGCAGCTCGAAGCAGACGGCGGTGGTGAGAGCGTCGGACGATTTCTTCCCGAGGGAGGCGGTGTCGCACACGATCCACATCGCGGCGGTGGCGTACAACAGCGTGTTCCTCGGCGAGTTCATGCTCCCGGACTGGGACATGTTCCACTCCCTCCACCCGGCCGGCGACTACCACGGCTCGGCGCGCGCCATCAGCGGCGGGCCCGTCTACGTCAGCGACGCGCCGGGGAGGCACGACTTCGAGCTGCTGAGGAAGATGGTGCTGCCGGACGGCACCGTGCTGCGCGCGCGGCTGCCGGGCCGGCCGACCAGGGACTGCATGTTCGCGGACCCGGCGCGCGACGGCGCCACCCTGCTCAAGATCTGGAACATGAACAGGTTCACGGGCGTGCTCGGCGTGTACAACTGCCAGGGCGCGGCGTGGAGCTCCGCGGAGAAGAAGAACGTGTTCCACCAGGAGGCCGGCGCCGGCGCGCTGACCTGCGGCGTCCGGGGCCGCGACGTCCACCTCATCGCCGAGGCGGCCACGGACGGCGGCGCCGGGTGGGGCGGCGACTGCGCCGTGTACCGCCACGGCGCCGGTGACCTCGTGGTCCTCCCCGACGGCGCGGCGCTGCCCGTGTCCCTCAGGGTCCTGGAGCACGACGTGCTCACCGTGTCGCCGATCAAGGTCTGCACCACCTGGTCCAATCTGATCGATACTTGTGGACGGTACAGTTGCCTTCTGTATATGTGGACTGATGAAATGATCACCGTGGACTGCAGGATTTGGCGGCCGGGTTCAGGTTCGCGCCGGTGGGCCTCGTGGACATGTTCAACGGCGGCGCGGCGGTGGAAGGCCTGACTTACAGCCTCCTCGCCGACGGCGAGGAGGCGGTCGGGCTGGTGAGCATGGAAGTGCGAGGGCGCGGGAGGTTCGGCGCCTACTCGTCGGTCCGGCCGAGGAGTTGCACGCTGGGTTCTTCTCCGGTGGAGTTCTCCTACGACGCCTCCGGCATGGTGATCCTCGAGCTGGAGTCCATGCCATTGCCCAAGGAAAGGGTTCACAGGATCGCCATTGAGCTGTAGGATTTTTAGCTCCTCTGCTCTGCAGTCCATGGATAGTGTATGCTTTCTTGATTATTATTGAATTGAAGGAATGGAGAAATATACGGTCACATTGATCATCTGCCGCTGCTATTTGCCCGAACTCTGAACTGAGCAAGTGGCCTCCAGTGTTGTGGGCACCTGCCTACCTGGTTCTCTGACGATCTTTTCGATCCGGACACCTACCTACCGGCAATGGGATGCGCGCACAGATTTCTCCTCTGTTTGTGTGGCGCTTTGGCAGAGGAGACCGAATGCGGGCATCTGGTCCAGATCTGAATCTGAAGCACGTTCCTACGGAAAAAAATTCCGTGCATACTGGTTGCAAACCTCATCCTTTGCAACCCGGACGTCATCTGCTGTCACGTGTACAGCTGGACAATCGCACGGCGTCCTCAATTTTGTCCAAGTGATACGCAGTTCGGCTCCAATCGGCACACCGGCGCCGCCCTCGACTCGCGCGGCTCGGCTCCTTCCCTCTACAGCGGCTCGATTCGCACAGAACAGAGCATTCGATCCCGACTCCTAGACTCTGCGCACATAGCTGATCCGCCGCCGCCGCCGCCGCCGCCGGGATTCGCTTCCGCGCCCGCCACTGGGAATCGCATCGCCGCCGCTGCCGCCGCCGCCGGGATTCGCTTCCGCGCCCGCCACTGGGAATCGCATCGCCGCCGCAGGGAGTTGCCTTGACTCCGGGCCACCGCTGGGAGTTGCCCCCGCCGGTCCCTGGAGTCGCATCCGCCAAGGCCGCCCGTGGCTCAAACTCGCGTACGCAAGATGTAATTTTCCGGGCCAGCTCTCCTCCTTCCGTGCAGTGCTTTGGTACATCTTTATGCCAAGCAACCTAGTAGTAGTAGACGTAGATTCCCTTAGATGAACTTTGTTCCAAAAATTGTAGCTGATGCTTTGTAGTTTGATTCTAATCCCGATTAATGATCAATAAATCTCTTCAAGTCTGAAAAGAAAAGAGATAGAGTACCTAATTAGCCATTCAATTTAGAATTGTGAACCATTCATAATTTGTAGGCATGATTTTGTCCATCACCCTACACATGTGTCGTATGGATTGTTGATTTACCGGCTGATGCCATATCAATTGATAGTGTAATCATGTGCCTCCTTTTTGACATGATGATTTACATGTACTGAATTGTTTTGTCAGCCTTGTATGGATAATTGCTAATGCAGGGTCTTGGACTTGTGATTAATCCAGGTAGTTGTATCTCTTTGCTACAATCCGAAGAAGTGGAGGGCAAGGAAATTGAATCTTATTTACTGTCTGTACAAGACTAGAGTCAATTGGATTGCTGCTGGGAGAGCTCCAGTCAAGATGGCGTTGCACAACATTGGTGCTTCGAACAAGGATGATGCCTTGTACAGGTGCAAGATGCCCAGAATCTTAACCGAAATGCAAAGTTGTGTTAGGCATCAACATGAGGGAACGAAGAGCGAACAGGAGGCCACCTACTCACGCAACAGCCACACTCCACCGTCGTTCTTCTATCCGAAGACCCTCAAGTATACTGCTGGAACAACATAGCTGCTGAGAAAACTGTTGAAGAAGACGCAATGGTTGCTGATGGAGTATACTTAGACTAGGAATGTCAAATCTTGCAAATTTGATGTTGAATTCATGACAACTATTGTACCAACCTATAGCTGATTGCTCTCCCTGACAATGTACTAATTAGTATACAATGTATCTTTTCCTATCAAATTCATATGGATAATATAAAATCTTCATTTTGCTGGATGTGTTTAAAAAATCTGAATATTTCTCCATGTTTCTTTGATTTGCTATATACTGTAGCGAAGGTGCTATTTTTTTCTACTGTCCTTGAGTAGGCCTAAACTTCAGTGTGAGACTCATTTTTTAGTATGAAATCTGACAACCATTTAGACAGGCAATTGGAAAGTACTTGTATTCTAATACACCAGTTCATAAATTCTATAACTTCTTTAGAAAATAGGCGTACAAACTCATCAAACCTTGCAACTGGCACAATACTCAAACATTGTAAATGAAGACAAAATCCAGTGTGCTGCAGTACATAAATTAAAATTCATGATACACCAGATTACATAAAAAAGATCATACTCCTTATATGTTGCGCCAAATACTATTCATCAAAATGTAACTTTTTAGCAGACGAGGACAGTGTGGCATCCTGATGAACTCCAAGCAAAAGACTTGTGAATTCGCCTTGGATGAAAAAAGCGTACATAGATGAAGGTTGCCCGTACGCATCATTTGCAAAGGTTGGAGTTGCGGCATTAGTAAATCCACCTTAGATCAACGGAGCAGCCATGGACGAAGACTGCCCATACACATCATTTCGAAAGTTTGGCACTGTACTAGAAACGTTAATGCTACCAGTCCCAACATCCTGTGTCATATAATTTAAAATTGTTCATATAAATATGTAAGGAAAATATGAAAAGTGAATACTGAGTCCAAGTCATATGTTTTACCATCAATTCCCGTGGATGAATGCCATCATCCCTATTTCGTACTGCATTTTTTGGATCTTCTCCTATTTTCAGACAAGAGTTGAAAGATAAATTAAACACTAACTATAAAAGTATATAATAGAAAAGGCTTGCTAGAATGTGTAGGATCAGTACCTTTCTTTTTAGTACTATTCTTTTTCTTCCCTTTCTTCTTCTCAAAGGAGAGTTTTGACCGTTTAGTCTTTGCACCTTTTACCACCAGAGGAACTCTAATTGATATTGTACCTTTTAGTGTGTCGGTAGAAAGGTCAGTCGAAACTAGCGGAACCTCATTTGATTTTTCCTCCATCTTGCTGAGAGAGTTATCTGCTTGTACGTCAAACTTATCTATAACTTTCTTGAAATCAATAAGAAGTTCCTTTGATCGGGTACACTTCAATGCAACGGACGTGGCCTTCCGTGAGACACGTGCAGCATGCGTTTTCAAACTTTCCTCCTCAGTTCCTAGTTTTTCAACATAATATCCTCTCTTTGCATATTTTGTCCATCTTTTTAGTATATATTGTGATGGCAAAATGAAAACATCATTCACACTGAAAACTTTAAAAGCATGCTTGCACAATATACCTGTAAAATACGGATACCATATTTCATCAATTTGTATTAGAAACTAGTATATTGGAAATTAAATAAAGCATACATACCTATGGATTCATACTTTCTGCAACAACATGTAATGGTAGTATCCGCAGTATTGAATATAACTTTTGTTCCATACTCACTATTCATATGTGTAACCATGTATGTCAACACTGACCCCTCAGTTTGTAACAATTTACAAGACATCAAAAATTGTCCTGTAAATTCTTCCTCGAACTCCGAATACATCCTCCTTGTATATGATTCGGATGCGGTCTTCAGCAAAGGTAACTTAGATGAGTAAGTAATCGGGTTCTTTCGACGCGAACTAAAATCTGCATCCAACTCATTTTCCCGAAGACTATGAGAAACCTTCTCACATTCTACAAGGAGTTCACAGAGACCAAGTCTCCTACGAAATCTTTGCTTGAAGACATTATTCATACCTTCACTCCTTTGAGTCAAGTTCATATCAGCTGTAAACGAGTCGCGATAGACAGCAGCCCACTTTTCCCTCAACTCATATAACTTTGCCATCCATTCGTTGTCCTGGAGGTTGTACCGATCCAATAATTCATGCCACTTCTTGTTGAACTTATACTCTGATCTATCTTCATAGACACATCTCTTAAAACCAGGTAGAAACTTCTCAGGATGCTCATGAATTACATGTCCAAGATATTTAGCAGCATTAAGATAAATGTGCCATAGACAAAGTCGATGACTTGTATTTCGAAACACATATGCAACTGCTCCTGCCATGGCCGCATCCTGATCAGTGAAAATTGTGCTTGGATGCTTACCTGACATTGCTGTTAGAAAGGTTTCAAACAACCAAACAAATGACTCAATGGTCTCATTATATAACAACGCTGCCCCAAAAATTATAGTCTGCTTGTGATGGTTGGTTCCCAGGATTGGAGCAAAAGGCATTTCAAACTTATTAGTTTGAAACGTAGTGTCAAATGATATAGCATCTCCGAAACATGCGTAATCCATGATAAACTGTCCGTCTGCCCAAAAGAAATTAGCAATCCGACCATCTTTCTCATCTACTTGAATGGCATAAAAAAATGTTGGATCCTCTCTCTGCTTATTTTTCAAGTATTCTAGAAGTGTTTGTGAATCATTTGATTCTAAGTACTTTTTGCGCTCACGACCAATCTCGTTATTGCAGTCCATCTTTGCGAATGGCACTTTGTCTGGTCCTCCGTAAAACGCTACCATGAAGTCATACACCTGGGATGGCTTCATTCCGGCTTCCCGTATCTGGCCAATTAGATGTCTGTCTGCTTCTATAACACGTCGTTGGGACCTCAGTTTGTGCACCTTATTGGGACTAGCAAGATAATGATTATGATCGGTTACAACCTTTTGCACCATCCAAATCCCCTCTCTGCTAACACTGAACTGAATACGGGCATTGCAATCCGTCCTTGTAGTGTCCTTCGACGACTCGGTTTCTCGATGGCCTTGGTTACTGCAAACAATTCTTTTTTGATATATAGTACCATCATGTCGACGCTTTGTCTGGTTCTTTCTAATACTAAATCCAACTTTGCCAGCATATGTGTTATACATGTCATAGGCGTCTTTCTCTGACTCAAACGTTTTCCCAACTTCGGGAACCTGCAGTACACATAGTTCAAAGTTAAATTTTCTATTACCACAATGCGATGTGAAAAGATAAATTTCGCTTGAATTTGAGCCGAGAGACCGCCGTACCTGAATTGTTTGCTCTCCATTTTCTCCACGACCATCCGTAACTGCGTCATCTTGCTGGCCTCCTCCTGACATGACTTGTGGCGGCGGCAAGTCCATGGTGCATGTCGTGGCTTCTGACATCGTATACGACGGACGGTACAATTTGGAGCAGCGACTGTTGTCATCAACGAGGTTTACATGGTGCAAGCCAGAGGTAGAACCACCATGGTCGTCGTTCCAGGCGACGGTGTGAGATTCCGGCATGGCCACTCCCGACCTTCTCGACGACAGCTCTGCTTCAGATTGCGGCAGCATGGCCAGTGGCGGCCGTGGCTGTCCTTCCAGCCCGATCCCGTCATGCAAGGGAGAGGGCGTGTTTCGACGGCCGGCGGTCATGGCTATCGTTCCTCCTGCTGCAGTGAGCGTCGGGCCAGGGAACTGGCGGCTAGTCGCATCGCCTGGAGGGCACCGTTCCGGTCGCTCAGCCATCAGAAATTCTCGATTGGATTGATGGAGGATTGGAGGCGGACAAGGCTGCAGCTACGCATCTGATCGGGGCTATGATCTGATCGGAAGCAATCACGTAACTATGGGAGCCAATATCGCACGTACAGGTTCAGTTTTGGAGCCGAGCCATACGCATGCGTGCAGCGATTGGAGCCGAGCTGCGTATCGCTTGGACAAAATTGAGGACGCCGTGTGATTGTCCAGCTGTACACGTGGCAGCAGATGACGTCTGGGTTGCAAAGGATGAGGTTTGCAACCGGTATGCACGGAATTTTTTTCCCGTTCCTACGCTGCGGAATGGCTGTCCGCGTCAGTTTGGTCCACCTTATGAAGATCCACGGCTTGATAATTTTTCTCACGAGCGGGCGCATCTCATCAACATAACCCAGAAGATGACCCTGCCAGTGATGCATCCTCATGCTTCTTTGGAAGATTTGGGATGCTGGGAACGCGAAAGCATTTCGCCATATCTGACACTCGCTTCGCCACCTCTATATGACCTATGGGCCCAGTTCTTTCCAGCTTTTGATTCTCTAGAGTTAGATCCTGGGAAACTGCGCACAGAATCTACGGTCCAGTTCTTTTCTGAGATCATAGTATGAGATTGTGGTATGAGTTGTGTGCTGCAATGTTTATAATGTCCCTGGGTTGAAATCTGGTGCCGAATTGTTAATGCTTGGTTGTTCCGAACAGTTTCTTGCTGAATATGAGAATGAAAAAGATTTAGGAATATCCTCTAGCACCATTCACCATTGACAGCAGCAAATAATTGGGGCATATTAGCAGCATTCACCATTCATAGTAGCAAAAAAATTGAGACATACTAGGAAATTCACCATTCACATTGAGAGAAGTCCTTATTTGGCCATTTCTTTAAATTTGCTTTCCTTTTTGACCCAAAGTTTTGTTCTCTTCCAATTTTGACACTCAAACTTTATTTTGATCCATATGTGACACTTCAGCCATTTTTGGCCAATAACGGTGTTAAGTCTAAGCTCAAAAGACTGTTTTACCCCTAGTGTAGTATGTGACGAGATTCTTTACATGCAAACAAAGAGATAATGTGGTATATTTTGTTGTGGTTGAATAAATAAACAAAAAAATTACTATGGATTAATCTATACCTAATCAACCCGCCGTCCATACTTAAGTCAGCCGAAATGTTTTTTTAGTTTTAACAGAAAACCCCTTGACGTTTTGGTTAATCAATCTATAGTTCATGTAAAATAAAATTATTCATATCTTTTAAACCGTAACTTAGATTTTAACATGTTATATATGAAACTTGATTAGAAAATATGTAGAATCTAAATATGAAGTTATTTTAGCTGTTAAATATTTCTAAAATATAATTTTGATTCAAACTTAATATATAGTGTATGGTCTGTTTTTTTTGTATCGTCGGTGATTCGAATTGCAAATAAACATCTATTAAAACCAGAGTGAGAGAAAAAAACATCGAGAACCATGCATACACAACTATGAAAAACCTTGCGGGAAAACAACAACATACTTTTTATCTTATTCCAAGCGAGTGTGCACACGTGCGCGCGCGCAAAAGAGAGAGACATTAAGACTAACCACATTCAAACGTGTTTTCATTGTGTGAGCACAGAGGTCATTGTCGGCAACACAAATGTGATGCCATGTGAAACTAAAAGACGTGGGCCTATTAATGTCACGTGGGCCTATTAATGTCTTGAGTCATGGTTATTGGGTTAAGAGTGTGTGTTATTTTCTTTCCCGTTGCAATGCACGGGCTTTTTTTTCGAGCGAGTGTGTGAGTATAGAGGAAATACAAATGTGATGCCATGTGAAACTAAAAGACGCGGGTCTATTAAGGTCTTGAGTCATGGTTATTGGGTTAAGAATGTGTGTTATTTTCTTTCCCATTGCAACGCACGGGTTTTTTTCTAGTAATAATAAAGGGGCTATTGCTTCTGGCGGTACGTCACGGAAATTGCCAGCAAAGTTGCAAAATATTACACACAGGGGATTGCCACCTATAAGTTTCTTTAGGGGTTTGCCACCTATTAGTTTTTTTTAGCAAATGCCACCTATAAGTGATAAACAACATTTCACACAGGGGAATTCCACACATGGGCCGGCCCATGCAGTAGGGACCTCCTATCCTGCGCGTTGGGAGAATACGGAGAGCGCCTGTTTGGGCCGGCCCATGTCCGGGCAGCCTATTTTTTAAATTTCGTTTTTCTTTTTTTAGTATAAACAATTTGGAACTTCAAAAAAGTTTATAAAAAATAAAAAAACGAGAATCATAAAATGTTTGTGGATTCAAAAAATGTTCACAGTTTTGTAAAAATAATGTTTGCTTATTCAGTTTTTTTTGAAATTTTGAAAATAAATGTTCAGGAAATAAAAAAATATTCATAATTTTAAAAAAGTTAGTGTATTAAATTTTTTAGTGAAATTGAACAAAATTTCACCAATTCAAAAATTGTTCCACCAATTTTCAAAAAAGTGTTCGTCGATTCTAGAAATGTTCGGCGGTTCAAAAAAATATTTATTTTCCATAATTTTGAAAAATAGCAAATATTATAAAATGTTCATGAATTCAAGAAATGTTCTTGATTTTAGAAAATGTTCGATTTTTTAAAAGTGTTCATGAATTTGAATTTTTTCCATGATTTCAAATATGTGCACGAGTTAAAAAAAATGTTCACGATTTCACGAAATTGAGAGTGACAGTGTATTTCGGTGATGCAGCAAGATGTGGTCATGGCCATTGAAGATTATGATTTTTTTTCTCCATTGCAACGCACTGGCCCTTTTGTTAGTAATAATAATATGATGAGTGAAACAATGAAGAACCCATTCAGCCTCTACTGTATCATATAAATTTGCACAAATTAATCTTACGGGTGATAAATTAGACCGCGACATGTGAATGGGTCAAGGTCGCTAAGGTGTGTTCTTGCCTCAATTGCTGCAGACTCTCAGGCCATTGCGTTAAGCCAAGAGCATCGAGTCGTTCCAGTAATGATCGAGTCACCTGTTGGAATTAAACCCGGCGTCCTGTGTCCTGCACGTATATAAGGGCCCGTACGATGGTGCTATCTTACGAGTGCCATGTAGGATAAATGCTGATGTGGAGGAGAGAGAAATCATAAGAAAAGTCTTGTCTTTTCTTATGTAAGAGATGATCTCTTAGCATCATGTTTTTAGAAATAACTAGTTATTGAAGATAAGACTAAGAAGATGTTTCTTTTTTGTCATTGTACTTGCCCTAGTATTGTTGTTGTACTCAAAAGCTTGTAGTCCTTGGTCCTTGACACGGATAGACACACCTGCAGTCGGCGGCCGCCGGTAGACGGCGAGGAAAAAGAAATGCCTGAAGAAGCTGAGGCGCACACGCACGTACGCGTCTTGGCAGCACCCGCGCGCGTACGGTTTGCTTAGCCATGCCGCACACGCCTTCTCCTCTTGCGCACTAAGCATCCCACAAGAAACTTCCAGCACAACGCGCGAAGGATGACAAAGCTAATTTGATGCCGCTCTAAGTTTTTGCGCGCGAACGATCAGCTCGACGACGACAAGAACGATCCAGCGGCAAGAGATTGCACCGCGTTCTTTTTCGCCTACATATACCCAGAACCAGCCCCGCTAGAACCGCTCCTCCCGCACGTCAACGTCTTCGTCTCTTTGATATATCCCGGAAGGAATCCGCCGTCGTTTCGTCAGTGCGGTTACCGTCGGACACCGTCTTCCTCAACACCCACGGACCTTCTCACCCCCCTCTCCGCCATGGCCGACTACAACCGCTACGGCCACGGCCACGACCAAGGATACGGCCAGGGCTACGGCTACGCGCCGTCGGCGCCTCCCGCGCCCACCTCTTCGCCGTACGGCAACGGCCAAGGATACAGCCAGGGCTACGCGCCCACGCCTTCCTCCTCCTCCTCCTCGCCGTACGGCTACGGCTACGGCCAAGGAGGCTACCCGCCGCCGATGGGGGGTTTCGGGGGAGCCGTGGCGTTCCCGCCGGGGACGCATCCGGACGTGGAGCGCGCGTTCCGGGCCGTCGACCGCGACGGCAGCGGCAGCATCGACGAGGGGGAGCTGCAGGCCGCGCTGTCCGACGCGCACCGCCGCTTCAGCATCCGCACCGTCCGCCTCCTCATCTTCCTCTTCAGCAACGCCCAGCTCGCCTCCTCCCCGCGCTCCCGGATGGGTAAGCAGAGCACACGCCTATGCAGCTATGCTCCATCAAACATCCACGACAAAATCTGCATCACTTTCGGCACTGTTTCAGTAAAAGAACAAGTACTGATTTCTTGCTGCCTCCGAACGATGTTTGTTGCAGGGCCAACGGAGTTCGTGACGCTATGGAACTGCCTCGGGCAATGGCGGGTGAGTGCTACTATCAATTTGCTTGCCATCGTTTAACTTTGAATGGTGAAAGTATGTACGATCGTGAAACAGAGTGTGCACATTCTGTTTCTGTTGCTCTCTGTTTGCTCTCTTCATATCTTCACATTGCTTGCAGTTCGACCACCAAATTATAAATAAAGATCATCGACCTCGTCTTCGTTGCATAGAAATCTTCTGAATACTGCAAGTGTACTTTTTTTTATCAAATGAGAGTGGAGACCCTGTTTCTCTGCAAGAAACAGCTGTTTATCCAATCATGTTATGAACTTATGATGCTCTCATGGAATTATTGCCCATCTAATACTGCAACTTAATCTGTCATGAGGGAAGTCAAATCAAAATGAAAAATAAAATAATATTTGTCAACCTCTGTCGATGATCTGCTATTTTCCCCCATCCGTCTATCATCAACATGGGACTTATTTCTGTTCTTCATGGTGCTATCTAGGTCGTTTTCGACAGATACGATAGGGACCGCAGCGGAAAGATCGATTCCGATGAGTTGAGAGAAGCTCTTCGCAGCCTGGGATACGCGGTGCCGCCTTCGGTCATTGATCTTCTCATAGCAAACTACAACAATGGCGTTTCCCACCGCGGCGCCCTAGACTTCGACAACTTTGTGGAGTAAGCATATGGAGTCCTAACTTTATTTGACATACAAAATAATCTCATATATTCAGCCAATGCTCTAAACATATATATGGAACTAATTAATGTTTTGTTTTGCCTTTCGGTTTCGATCTTGAAGGTGCGGAATGGTTGTGAAGGTACGTCACCGATACCGATCAATCAACCACTTAATCGAAGTTTCAAATGTTTGCTGATAGATTTTTCGCTGCGTTGTTGTTCTGTGTAGGGTCTGACTGAAAAATTCAAGGAGAATGACACGCGCTACACCGGCTCGGCAGCTCTTACATATGACGGCTTCTTGTCAATGGTCATCCCCTTCATTGTACCTTAGTCAAAGCAGTACATGTACGACCTGAGCTTTAAGTTTGTGGGATTTATTACAGTTCCGTTAATTTGGAGTGTTTTGATGTTTCATAGCTGTGTAAATGAGAAAAAGGGTGTCACTAGATCTCAGTCGACTCAGAGTCTGGTGACACAACATGTAAAAAGAAAGAAAGATTTTTTTTTTTGCACGGATCTTCACGTATGGTCTCATGAATATAGCATCGACTAAGACTTTGTAAGTTTCGGTCGACTGAGATTTAACAATCCCGTAAGAAAACGTCAAAGGGCTACGGTAATTTTACCCAGCCTTGCTGGGAGAGGGTGGCAAGCAAACGCCATTTAATGATATATGTTGTGAAGAAAAATCAAACGACGACAGTTTTTAAACGAAAAATGTATTCTCTGAACAAACCGCCATGTCGAACTGCCACCCCTTAAAACTAAAATGCCATCCTCCCTATCGAACATTTGGCCGGGGGTCCAAAGGTTAAAAGTTGAAATCGGCCCGCTGATACGCATCGTGTGCCGGTCACCACACAAGGTCCGCATGTGCCCCTACGGGCCCACATGAAAGCCGATTGCTTTTGTCCAATCATTCATCATGACTGCAATATTCCTCGTCTTTTTAACATATATAGTACAGACGCATACGCTTATACATACACATATATATTCATCTTTATGAATGAACGCACACACATCCTATCTCTATGAGCATCTTCGAGAGACTGAAGGGGTATTTGGTTCCAGAGACTTTTTTGTGTTGGGACTAGAAAAAGTCCCTAGCAAATCAAACAGGATAGGACTTCTTTGGGACTTTGTGCTAAAAGTCCTTAGAAGCACGTCCTTAAGAGTCTTTTTCAAAAAGTCCTAGGGACTAGAAAAAAAATCCTAGGACTAGAGAACCAAACACCACCTGAATCGACACATTATTTTGAGATTGATGAAGTCATCACATACGCCTTTGTAGTTCACGGGAATGTATTCTCCCAATGCACATCGCCGAAAGTCTCAAATAAATCAAGAAAAATGCAAGCACTAATGTCAAGTCTAGAATTTAAACTCTGATGAGCTCAGATACCACTATCCTCCTAACCATCCAACCACACATTGATTCACCCTCATCTCCTTATTGTTATTCTCCTCTCTCATGTCACTCACCCCATAGCCGCACGCTGCACCGCATGGCACCAGACCACCTGCAATTTCAAGCCACCACTGCTAGCCACAGCAAGGGCCGATGGCCACGGCGGACGCCGTCAGGCTACTCAAGGGGTCCACCATAATTCCTCTAATCCTATAAACCTAAAAGATCTCCACTGACTTACTTATCTTAATATGCAAGCATGTCACCTCATCATACAATTATGAATTGAATAAGGCCCATCTTACCATGCAATTATGCATGGGAAAAGACCCACCACAACATTCAACCATACATGGGAAGTGTTTTCCGTTCAGAGTTATTCTACTTATATTCAATAAATATTCTTATAACTATACGTAATCAAATAATAATTCATATCTATTTTTAATTTTGGTTCTCATATTATCAATCCAAAATTTTATCAACCAACTTTTTCAGCAATGCGCGGAGCCTCTAGTATAATAAAAATAATACACCAACTCTAAGTTGACGTTGCGTATTTACTTTTTTTCTGAATACGTATAAGTTTTGTGCACTTCTGCATTAATAGTATGGAGCGTTCCAAATTTTTTGTGTCCTTACTAAGAGTTTTTGACTCTCAACATCCTTGGCACTAGTTAATTAGGTAAAAGAGTTTCTAGCATTTGAGAGCAAGACGCGACCAGGAGGCGGCTACTCTTTCTCCCGACCCACTGCACCATCACAAGTTCCTTTGCCCTCTGCCGGCTGCTATTGTAGCGGCGAGAGGTAGGTGACTCCTAGTTTTGTGTTCTTGGTTCGTGTCTCGTAGGGTGTTTCGAGTTCTTTGCCACATGTGAATTTGGGTTGGCGATAGGAATAATTGTTCTTTCATTTTTTCCATGTTGATGGTCGTACATGAAGGGGAGATGATAAATCATAGGATGGTGTCGATTGTCGAGCATACAACCTGTCATGATTAATGCTTGTCCACAACAGCGGCATCCTGTGGAGGGGACATCATTTTGAAATATTTTTCTTCTCAATTTTTTTTTTCATGAAGCTCAGCACATTACGACACTCGAGGGGAACTTGCGAGGGTTGTGTTCCCCTTCTGTCTATTGGGAGTTGAGATTATTGTTTTTACCTTCCCATACTAGCTTCTATGGGACGACAATCTTTCCAGATCATGGTCTCCTGCGTCGTCTAGTCTACATCGGGACTTCCCGACCGTTGGTTTCAACAAGGTTGCTCCGGTAATGCAGAGGGTCAGAGGCTGCAATGAACTCTACTCATGGGGCCTGCGGTGTATGTAGAAGGAAGTCGACGTGATTTCTTCAAGGACTTGCGTGCAATGTATATTCTTGTATGGAAGTCCTTTTAAGATTGGTTTTACTTAATATGCCCAGGGTCTTGTATGGAAAAAATATATCATGGTAGGTGGTACTGGAAAAAATCGTGGTAGGTTGTACTAGAAAAATAGCTAATGCATCCATTTCAAATTTGTGTCCCTTTCGCTCCTATACTTAGAGAAACTTCAGCAAATGCACCATATCCTAAGACTCTAATAATATCAGAACTGAAGAGGTAAAATGTGGCATTTTCAAAGTGAGGGTCAAACCTTTGGTAAGATCACAACCTGGAGTCCGCTGTTAGTTTCTGGCTTCTACTGCTTCTAGTGTTATATCTAATAGACGGATCCCGTCATAGAGAGGTAAAAGTCACTTCTTCACATAAAGACCTTCTAACTCTCCACTTTCGTCTTACAATTGTTCATTACCTACGAATAAATCCGATGCTTCTTGATGAAGCTTTGTCAACTGCTCATAGATCTTCCCAGATGCCTCCAACACCTAGTCATGCCCGAGTTGACTTTCCATTCAGTTTTGACTATTGAGCAATCCTACATTTCATATGAACCCAAAGATAGGATATCCTTGCTACCAACAAACCAAACTCAACCAAATGTTTCAAGAGTCCGGACCACCCCAAACAAAACACCGATGCTTAACAAAACCTAGAGGCCGAGTAAACAAGTGACCAAATCAAATCCTAAGCTATGAGACTGATTGAAACGCTTAGGAAACACACACCATAATAGTATCATACCAATTTTTTTTGCTATGTACCACATATTGAGATGTTTAGATTGTCATACGATAGTCATGGTGGAAAGGGAGGGTGCTTTGGTTGTGGTGTCCGTGCATGAGTGCGTGGATGTGTGTTCTTAGTAAAGGGAGCACATGCGCCTTTCAAAGGCTGGAGACATGGGAACTTAAATCCTCATGGCGGTGCCGATTGGTTGTGATTTGGCTTTATTTGGCACAATCTAGAGCATTCATGCTCTGTTTTCTCTATCGCCTGCATCTTTAGTGAGAGGGCCATTTGGCATATGAAAACCTCATGGAATATCTTTTTCTAGGTCTTATATTTGTACAATAGTTGATGGAGTATTGCATGGTAGAGGACTAGAGGTGATCCATAGGTGGTCCTCCATGTGTTTTGGCCCCTCACAACTTAAAGCGGGTTGAAGGATACCATACTCATAGCTTTGCACACGTGGTACCCATTTGAACACATAAACAGCTAATTCAGAAATATTTAAAAACATCATGGACAGTAAAATCTTTTTTAGTTAACTATTGGAAATTATTTCCAAACTTTTTCAAAACTATTAGGGTTCAAGATATTTTCCTTTTGTAAAATTCACTCCCAGAGTGCTCACGCCTAGGCCACCTAATTGAAAACAGAGCCATGTGCATTTACATTTTGTTTGCAAACACACATTAGAATTGTTTACCTTTACACAGTTGCATGGATAATATGCGAGGGTTCCAAAATTTGGTTGTCACTGGTATGATTTTCAAATGCAACACTCATGGCACAAAAAATTAGCACATGCCCATATGGTTGTGTATGACCTTTACATCATGCATTGAGTCTCATGAAAAAACAATTTCCTCTCACCCATAGTCACTCTTTTCAGCATGCTCCGTGTCAATGCTAGAGAACGAATTCATTGAGCTGTAGGATTTTTAGCTCCCCGGCTCTGCAATCTATGGATAGTGTATGTTTTAGGTCATCCACGGTGACGGGTGCCATTAGCACTTTGCTGGCAGGAATTTGCTCAAGTTCTTGTGTTTGAAAAGTACAATTCATCTGATTGGTGATTATTATTCAATTGAAGGGATGGACAAAAAATAGGGATGGAGAAATATAAGGCCGCATTCATCATCTGATCTAATCAATCTGCCGATGCTAGTTGCCCGAACTCTGAACTGAACAAGTCGCCTCCAGTGTGTGTGTGTGTGTGTGGGTACCTGTGTACCTAGTTCTGTGACAAACCTTGCAATTCAGACACCAAACTACCAGCCATGGGACGCGCACAGATTTTGCCTTTTATTTGTGTGGTGCTTTGCCATATGGTCCAGATCTGAAGAATGGTTGTCTGCGTCAGTTTTGTCCATATGAAGATCCACGGCTTGGTAAGCTACCCGAGGACGAGGCGTATCAGCACACATAAATTCAGAGATGACCGTGCCAGTGAGGAGGGAGAAGTACTGCATGAAGAGATTAATCCGTTTAATATGTGTTTCTTTTGATTACTCTCTATTTATACTTGTGACCATAGCAGCTTTCCTTTGGGTTTAAGAAATTTTGCCTCATTTGATCCTAGTTGTGAGTGACATGTCACATATTTCACTTTACTTGCGTATTAATTTACCAACTGCAAAGCTAGAGGACTTGTTTGGATACTGTGGCAAGCGTGCAACTCAGGCGTGAATCGTCATATTTCACCTAATTCTCAAATTATCCCAAATAGGTGTGGCTATCCACATTATGTTATTCCCATGCCACTGCCATGTTGGATATGCTACCAGTCTGCCATGTCGTCCTGACATGGCGGCGCTTCTCAGTTTGCGGACAATGATAAATTAGGGAAAAGTAATAAGTCATTTCCTTTTAAAGAAAACTATCAGGTCATTTGTGGATTTTTTTATATTATCCTTTTCAACCAATGAACAATTGGGATATAAAGTCTGTCTAAAGAGGCCAGTTCACTTTAGTGATAACTAAACACGTCATGTTACTGATGGATGAAAACAATCTTATGACCTATGAGAAAACCACCATATATCACATTTTTAGATACTTATACGGATGTGTGGCAAGTGGAAGGAAATTTCAGAGCCAGTTCTAATTGAAACAAATGGAAATATAATATTGGATGCACAATCATACCAACCCAGAATGCATTTCAAAGATCAATACAATAGCTGAAACGAGGCATCACATTATCCTACGACCTGGATTCAACAGCACAACAATTTTTTTTCTTTTTGAAACGGATGTACAACGAAAATGAACTGAACTACCAAAATATCTGCCAACTTATAAGCCAAGACATTGTATCCACGCTAAACTGTAACCTGATTGCAGAGACCGTCACACAACATAGCGAGATGGTGGCTCCATTGTTCTCTACAATGAAGGAGCAACCATTTTCTGAGGAAGTACATATAGTCTACATGTGCCCCAGCAACCTACGTGTTGCCATAAAAACTATCAATTGGAAGCTTACGTCTGATAAGTGCTGAGACATAAAAATAGGGCATCGAAATGTTACTAATATGTAATGTTGACATGTTAGTACCCAAACTGCGATAAAAGTTCTTAGTGGATTATTAACTCATGTAACTAGTATTCTGAAACTGTTGATTTAAAGGTAAAATCCAATTTGTATGGAACATGTCCTGTAAAGGAGAGAAACAGTAAAGATGAAAGAACTCATGCTTGACAAATTATTCGGAATCACCAGTATGTTGAGGTACCTTAGAGGCTTAGAGCCTTCCGAAAAAACTTGGAACAGCTCGCCTTGGGAAGAACTCATGCTTGACAAGGCTTTCTTTAAAACAATATCCAGTAATGCTCAAACCCCGCGACTCGGATTCCAGTCGAAATTCTTGTATCAACTTGCCCGTGTTGTCACAATGGAACATGTGATATTCGAACATATTGTAGACCAGCACATCTCCCTTGGGGGACAAAACCAAATGTTTTGTATTTGGGAGGTCACACAAGCTCGCCACTGGGAATGTAATATGGTACTTTAATGACCAGACCTCCCTCTCGTAGTCTTCCAAGACCCAGATTTTGAGGGCTATTTTCCTGTCGGCAAATTACCCAAGCCAATCGAACCTTCTATGTGGCACATTTGATTTGAGTGCAGAATGTGGTAACATCAGCCGGGCGTCGCATGAACTTGAATGACTCGACCATCGTGTCAAAAACGACTATGACGGGGTTACGATAGTAAATGCGGTCAGGTTCCCAGTGAAGGCATCGTCTGCGGAACAGGGTGGGTGCTCAGGAGCCATTCCGTGCGTGCCGGCCGACGACGTAGCTTCCTCGATGGCAGGGGTATGTGAAGGAACTCCGACGCACCTCGGCGAGCCCCTCTGCTGCACCATAAGGATGTAGTAGGCAGCTGAGTTGATTTGGTACGGCTGTTTCTTCTCCAAGTATAGCACGCGGTACTCTCCGGACGGGTGGTGCAGGTACAACACCGCGAAGTTTACGTGCTTGGCAGCGGCGAGGCCTGGGAGTGGAGCGCACTGACGCGTGGCAGGGTTGCAGATGCTGAAGCTGCCGTCGGACAAGGAGAGCAGGAGGAGCCCGTCGCAAGAGGAGTGCAGCTTGAAATCTTCGCCGTCGTCGAACCCGAGGACGGGCCGTCCACGCTCGAAGATTGGAAGGATGCCATGTACACCGTAGAGGGCGACGAGGGGCAGCGACGGCTGCCGCTGATGGTGGGCGAGGAGGAAATCAGGGGCGGATGTGAGGCCGCGCCAGGAGAGGCAGACCGCGCGGCAGCGCAGGATGTCTTTGGCCGGAAGGCGGACAAATATCTCCCACACCATGATCTCCTCCGGGAGGCCGAGGGGGGGCGACGGCGACACGGTCAAAGAGGGGGGCGGCGGCGACACGGCGCCTGCGCCTGCGCGTCCGTCTCGGCCTCCTCGGTGCTCCTGCCGTGGCCTCATGCTTGGGCGCAAAGCTTTCCTCGGCCCCCCAGTGCTCGGCGGCGGATGTAGGGTTTTGGATTGGGAGGGACTTGACAAGTATCACCCGCGGCCGCGGTCTCCGCTGCACGCCCACTGTCCGCGCCATCGTAAAGCCTTGCCAACCTGAAGCAGCCGCACTCGAGATGACGCCCTCGCACACGGATGCTTCCGCTAGGTTTGGTGCGGACGTGCAGTCAGGCATGTGCCCAGATCAAGATGCGTGTATGATTTCGTAAACTCTGTACCTCTCGGCAGTTTGGTGGAATAATAGTTCGCTTGGTATAGTCCAGCTCCTTTAATTTGCATCGCTTTGCTTTCATCCTTTCATCTAGCAACTGCTGTATGCTATCATATCTCTACTTTCCGCCTCTCCTACAAAACCCAGCACCAGCAGATAAAAGTACATCACACCGAACCAAAAACAGCCGGCTCTAGGTTTTTGATCCGCTTTTGGCTTTTGGTCTCTTGAGCAATGTATTCAGATGGGGAGGGGTTCTCCTCACCCGGTGATTTCTCAAAAAAAAAAAAGAACTCCCCAAGACAAGTAAAGTATAGTAAACCATCACAGTTAAGGCTAGGATTATACTACATTGCTACCGGTTTTAAGTTTATTTTTACAAAAAGTAGAGTATCTCTCGCCACTACTATATATGATGCCTAGGCGGCAGTTTTTGAATGAAAGATTTCTGAACTTGTGTGCGACTCTGCCAAGGACGACATTGCCATTGCATGTACCTCACTATATCCTTCTCTCTCGAAATAGACTTTCGCCCCGTTTTATAAAGAAAAAAGTTCATTTTACCACCCTGAATAAAGTGGGTGGTTCACTTTACCCCCTAATCTATTTTTCGACTTCTTTTACCCCCCAAACAAATCCAAACCGAACAAAACACCCCCCTGGCTGGTTTACTCCACCCGTTGCTGATGTGGCACTAGTCAACGGCGGTTTTGACCTGGGTGGGGCTCCCTTGTCAGGTTTCTCTCTCTCTCTCTCCTGGTGCACCCGCCAACGAGCAGAGTAGGGTCAGGCGGGGTCTGCAGGAAGCGGTGGAGCGCGGGGTCGAGGCGGTGGTGGGAACCACCGGCGATGGGTACTCGGGGCAGGCTCGCGCGGCGACGGGATGGTGTGGCCGGCGGGGGTCGGCAGGAGGTGGTGGCGCGCCGGCGAGCAGAACAGGGCCAGCCGGGCTTGACAGGAGGCGGTGGCGCACGGGATCGAGGCGGTGGTGGGTACTCGGGGCGGGCTCGGGTGGCGGCGGGATGGCATGGCCGGCGGGGTCGGCGAGGCGGCGGCGACGCGGGGGTGGCGCGATCTGCGTTGGCGCGGGACGGGGCTCCTCTGGCAGGACGCCGGCGCGATGTCGGGGAGAGGGCGGCGGCTCCTGGGTGACGCGGGGAGGGAGGTGGGGCGCGGGTGGCTCGGGCCCGGATCGGCCTGGGGCGAGCTCCTTCGGGGGGCGGCGGGTGTACCTGGAGAGAGAGAGAGACCTGACAAGGGGGCCCCACCCAGGTCAAAACCGCCGTTGACTAGTGCCACATCAACAGCGGCGAAGAAAAACCAGCCAGAGGGGTGTTTTGTTTGGTTTGGATTTGTTTGGGGGGAGCGGTAAAGAAGCCGAAAAATAGATCAGGGGTAAAGTGAACCACCCACTTTAGTCAAGGTAGTAAAATGGACTTTTTTTCTTTATAAAATAAATCAACGATCCATATAACTAGCATCCAAACCTCATAAGAAGAACGACGGCTGGGCTAACAACACAGACATGCCCAAGAAAACATAAAAAAATAGGAAAAAGCCATCTAGTGTCAGCCACCAAGCGGCGCTGTGACGAAGATAGATGACGCGCTGCAGCAAGAAGCGCATCCATCGTGAGGCCAAGACGATCGTGGTCACGCTGAGCGGGTGATAGTGTTGTAGAAAAGTAAGGAATTTGAAGGAGTCAAATGCCTTCCTTGAAAAGACCTTCTCAATCCCCATTTTATTACGAGTCGTTCAAAATGTCCATGCCATCGCCGCAAAGATAAGCCAGAATAAGCGGCGGTATTGCGACTGTTGTGTAGCCTTGTAATGGAGGAAGTCCACGACGTTCAGGGCCTCCCAGTCAGGCCCGAGAGCCTCGTGGACGAACGTCCATAGCACCCTCGCCGCTGTACAGAAGAATAAAATATGGGCCCCGTTCTCCGGTACCGCGCGGAGGGGGCACAAGCCATCCCCGGACCGTGCCGCTTAAGTACCTCTATCCCCAAAGGGAGGCGATTTCATAGTAACTGCCAGACAAAGATCTTAATCTTTAGGGGAACATGACCTCACTGCATCCCTGCCATCTCAGCTTCATGTACAAGCATTTCGTCGTTGACCCCATTGATCTCTTACCTAATTAATTCAAGCCGCTAGAATACTAAGGAAAATAGATAAATACATTGAATTTTGAATACATACCAATAAAGAAAGAAAAGTACTTCGAAAACTCATAAGGAGTTCTTCCTGATGCTTTGTTTTTTAGTCATGAATAGGGCATTTGTTTTCTCTTCTTGTAAAAAATATAAGCAAGCCCAAGTAAGTAATTTTACAAAGTTTATCGAAAAAAGTAATTTTACCAAGGGACTAAGACACGTCCCGGACTCCAACAGGGGCAACAGTGGGGAATCTTGGACAATGCTAGGCGAAAACCCGATCCAGCAATATCGCGTGAGTGAAGAAGGATGCCAAAGTAAGGACAATAAGGCTAGTGTTTCATGCCAGTTGATGTGTTCCTTGTTGGTGAAGTGGTTGTCATAATGCAACAAGCTTTTATCAAGTAATTGATTCCTGGTTGTCATTGACAAGGTCAAGCCGGCCCCGATAGCGGAGTGCCGACAACGGCGCGTTGGCGGCTCGTTCTGGCGATAATAATGGGTGTTTGCTGGTCTCGGAATCTCAACCTAACTTTTATTATGTTTGAAATACTTTGTACTTCCGGTCAACTTTTAGAATAGTTCTGCTTCTTTTCATAGAAAAAGTTAACTACAACTTGTAGACTTCCGCTGCAAAAGAAGGAGAAGAAGCTACAATGCTGGCTAGATGCAAAAACAAAAACTACATGCTTATGTTTGGACCAGATCCAATTTGGATCACCCCGTGCCCATCTCAAAACATGCTTTCGTCCCGCTCTATATATAAAGCAACAATCGAACAGAGTACATGGTCGAACGATACAATATGATGTGATAGCCCTCATACAATGCATATCCCAAGATAAAAGGGAAACACAAAACAGACATGACTACACAACCGAAAGAAAACATGGAAAGATCTGATAACAAGGCCACACAATGCCCTAAAACACATAAGCTCCACGACAACGCCCTCAGGAGGGTTAACGGCGTGAAGCGTCGCTGCTGCCGAATCCACATGGACAAGGGTTTTTTTTTTGGAGAAAAAGGGCTTTCGGCCCCGGCTCCATTTTGTATTACCAAAATGAAACCACAACATTCAGACATCCTGTTACAAGCACGCGGGGGGGATTCAGCAACACACGCTGCCCCAGCAAGATAGAAGTTCTAGCCTCCACAGTAAAGTGCCAAAGAACAACTATCAGAGATAAAGACTAAGCTCCAGCAAAACATAAAAGAACTAACATCTCGGAGGGAGAGGGAGAAACTACAAAAGCGCTCGCCCCAGATCTTATGCATTGCCGCAATCTAACAGCAACTCCGAGCACTTCAGGAGTCCTAGCCAGGGTCTGGCCACATCAGGAGGGGGGGAGCACGCGCTTCCTGCTCCATCTTTCTCACCAAGTACATCCCTCTTTCTTTTGCACCGCTTGAGCATCGGACCATCCAGCTGCTTAGTATAGCAGCAGTTTTCCTCCTCAACACCTGCATCCCAAGCCAGGGAACATGTTTGAAACAAATGTCATTGCGATGATTCCACAGAGCCCAAAGGGCAGCAGAATGTAACATGCAGTCTGCTGAGAGATTTTTGTGTTTAAACCACCAAGCTAGCATGTTCTCAATGGACATACCAACTTGTTTTTTAGATATGTCAAAAATCCCTCTCCATAGCTCTATCGCAACAACGCAGCCAAAAAATAGATGATCAATAGATTCAAATTCTCCACAAAAAAGGCAGGTAGCATCATCTACATGATGTCTTTTTTGTAGATTGTCTCTAGTTAAAAGTTTGTTTTTGGCCACGAGCCAGAGAAAGATCTGGATCCTAAGGGGAATGTTAATTTTCCAAATAATTGTAAGGTTGCCCGGATCAATCCCCCTAAAGTTGATAAAGTTGTAAAAAGATTTGACAGTAAAGACACCTTTGGCTTCAAAATTCCAGCGCACGGTGTCTTCAACGTCATTTAATTTTACATTAGCCAGGCGGCTGAACAAATCGTCCCACTCTGCTAGAAGCTTATGGGTGAAACACCTTCTAAAAGTAATTTTTAGATTGGTGCCATCCCAGACCTCACTAACAGAAACATTGTGGTCGTTGGTAATAGAGTATAGCTCCCAATACTGGGTAGCTAGGGTAGTATGTCCCAGCCACTGGTCTTCCCAAAATCTAAAATTCTTGCCATTCCCCACTATCCAGGAATATCCTACATTGGCAGCTTTAGCAGCCCGTAGTATTCCTTTCCAAAATGGGGAGGCACCATTTTCCGGGCAAGTAAAAATATTAGGGCTGTGAGTCTTATACTTGGCATCAATAATTTGTTTCCAAATTTTGCCCTCATCCAGGAAATATCTCCTGATCCAAGAGGCTAAAAGACATAAATTCATATCAGCAATATTAGGAATGCCCAGACCCCCATGCTGCTTTTGTAAGGTTACATTACCCCAGGCAGCAAGATGATATTTAAAATGACCCTCATAATCGTCCCAAAAGCAGTGAGCTAGTTGAGAATTTATCAGATTCATGGCCCATTTTGGGAATTTAATAATCCCCATAAGATAACTAGGAATAGTGGATAAGCAAGTTTTCACTAATGTGAGTCTTTTGCCCGAAGACAGAAGTCTCCCCCTCCATCCAGCCCCTCTCTTGATAATCTTATCAATAGTAGGTTGAAGCTCATTTTTCTTAAGCTTCCTGTGATGAAGAGGAGCACCTAAATATTTAATAGGGAACTCACTCAATTTGCAACCAAGTATTTGTGCAAAGATATTGGCATCATCCTCATTGATATTAATGGGAACCAGGTCACATTTATGAAAATTAATCCGCATGCCAGATAGATGTTCAAAGCAGGAAAGTAGCCACTTAAGGTTTCTCGCATGGGATTTATTATTGCTGAGGAAAAGTAATGTGTCATCCGCATATTGCATACTAATGATGTCAGCAGGATTGGAACTAGGGAAGAGGCCTTCCAGGATATTATTTCTGGAGGCTTTAATAAGAATTTTTGTAAAAACATCAGCTACTAGGTTGAAAAGCAAAGGGGAATAGGGGTCCCCTTGCCTCACTCCTTTGCCCGCAATAAAAAAATCACTATTCCTATTATTGATAGTGACCCCAACAGAACCTTTGTATAAGAGAGATTTAACTTTCCTCATCCAGTTAGTACTAAACCCTCTCTTATACATCATGTCTATCAGGAACTCTCTGTTAATCATGTCGTAAGCTTTCTCGTAGTCTAGTTTAAACACAAAACCAGTCTGCTTGCTAGAGTGAACAGAATGAATAATTTCATGGGCTGCAATACTATATACCTGCCTTTTATAAAGGCTGTCTGATTCACAGAAATTAAATCTTTGCAAATGGGTCCAAATTTATTCGTGGCACACTTGGCAAAGATCTTGAAACTACAATTAATCATAGCAAGAGGCCTAAATTTCTCCATCTTAGTGGCATCAGCCTCTTTAGGTACTAGAGTAAGTAAAGAGAAATTGAGCCTATATAGGTCTAGCTCACCTTTCTCCCAATCATCAAATAAAGCAAATAGATCACCTTTAATAAGGTCCCAAAATTGTTGATAAAATAAAAAAGGAAAGCCATCTGGCCCAGGAGCTCCTTCAGCATATGAGCCAAAGACAGCATCCTTTATCTCCTTTTCTGAGAAGGGGGTATCCAAAATGCAATTATGTGCATCAGTCACCCTCTCTCCATCTTCCCAAAAATCATTTTTCAGGTTAATGTTAATTTTATCTTGGTAGCCAAAAAGAGTTTTGTAGAAGTTCACAGCAATATTCATAATATCTTCAGGATTAGTTACAATACCTTCATTACCTTCCAGCGCCATGATCTGCTTCCTCCTTCTTTTCTGATTAGCTACAGCTTTAAAGTATCCAGCATTCAAGTCCCCTTCCAGAATATCTCTCTCCCTGGATCTCTGTCTGGCCTTAATTTCTTCCTTTCTCCAGATATCTTCCAGGTCCCCTGCAATTTTTTTCATTCTCCTGTTAGTATTAGGGGAAGGAGGGTTGGATTCAGAAAAAATATCTAGACAATTGTATTCAGCCACCAAGGTTTGCTTGTTCCTGTTTTGCTCAGCCTCATAATTGGCCATCCAACCTTTAATGGCTTTCCTGGAGTTTCTAATCTTGAACTGCCAGACATCTATGGCCTTATTATAAGGGCATTTGGCAGTCCAAGCTTTATTCACCACATCTCTAAAACCATCTACTTCTAAGCACCACTTCTCAAATCTGAATTGCTTGTCTCTGGGGATATGTAGAGCACAAGTATTGATAATCAGAGGAGTATGATCACTGCCCAACCTAGGTAGTGCTTTGAGGTTCACACCAGGGAAAGCAGAAGCCCAGTCAGTGGTCATGAACACTCTATCTAATGTAGCCAGCACTAAATTGTCCTGGTTATTACCCCAAGTGAATTTCCTCCCATTGATCTTAAGTTCTAGCAGGCCAAAACCATTGATCCAGTCATTAAACAGATCAACCCAGTGTTGATTAATAACACCAGTATTTTTATCACTGGCTTCTCTAATTAAATTGAAGTCACCTCCAACTAGAGTTGGTCCTGACCAGATAGAAAATAAGGAGTGAAGTTCATTTATGAAATTCATCTTGAACTGCTCATAAGCAGTGCCATATACTGCGACCAACCTCCAAATGGAGTTATCTTGTTTGTTTTTGACCAAACACGATATGCTGAAATTGAGTAAATCACACTGAATCATTTCAAACATATCCACCTTGCACCCAATTAAGATCCCTCCCGCAGTGTTATTTGCAGGGAGCCATTTCCATTGAAAAGTAGACCTAGGGTCAAAGGCTTCAATCTGAAGAAGAGTAAATTCTTCTTTCTTAGTCTCAGAAATGCAAACAAAATCAAGGCTATTGGCTCTAATGAGCTCTTTAAGTTTGTCAATTTTAATGGGTCCATTCAACCCTCTGATGTTCCAAAAATAACCTATCATTTAACTATAAAATCAATTTTTCTTCTTCTCCCCCTACAGGAGCCAGATTTTCTTTTGACTTCAACCCAGGGGAAGTCTGAAGTAGAGGAAACATTCATGTGTCCCTTCCTCTGACCCAGAATTACTCCCTATATTATCATCAGAAAAACCAAACTCCTCTCCAGTAATGTCTATACTAGCAGGGAGAAAAACTTCAGGATTATCAGAGTTGAATTTAGCAAGTCTATCCAACTCAATTTGCTTAATAGTGCAGATGTTCTCCTTAATATTATCACTGCTATCACCCAGGTTAATACCTGAGTACTCTGCAGTTTTAATAAGAAAATCATCATCTAAGCAAGCAAAAGAGTTAAGAGTACCTTTTTTCACAGTAGGTTTTTCCAGGTTTTTGATTTGTTTCAATTCCTAAGCTTTTTGAAGGGCAGGCCTATCATCCTTCTTATTTCTGGTGCTGATTCTGGAGGCCACCACAGGGCCCCACTTCTGCAGAGTAGTGGTGTGCTTAGGAGCAGCAACATCTTCAAACTTGCCAAGAAGGGGGGGACCCTATGCTGTCATTGATTCTTTTCTTCACTACCTCAAGGTAGCTCTTGGTCATAGGAGCACCCAGACAGATGGAAGGGCCTGCATTTACTTCATTAGTTCTAGGAGCAGGGGTGGAGCACTTTTGCATGTTCTTGGTACCACCAGATCCAGACCCAGATTTCTGCTGCTTGCTTTTGCCAGTGTTACTGTTGGTATTGTTGTTCCCAGTATCCATATCTTCTCTAAGTAAATCATCACCACTGGAATCAAACTCATCTTCAGTGTGCTTGTTCTGAGAGGGGTTGTTATCATCAGGTCCTGGAGGAATATCTGACCCCTGACCACTATCAGCCTCAGATTCCACAGAAAATTGCAGCAAATAAAGCTCATGGTGAATTTCCACCATCCTATCTCTGGGAATTTTGGCAGGGTCTCTAACAGCCACCTGAATCCTTACCTTCTCATAGAATCTCCTGAAGATGGTGTGCCAATCAACATTAACCAGAACTCCCAGTATAGTAGATATCTGAGATATGATGTGCCAAGATATCCATTTTGGAGGTAGACCTTCTATCACTATCCAAGTCTCCTCTAAGATGTCGTAAGCTGGCATTTCTCCATTCCAATCACTAAAAGAGATTGTGACTCCTTCTTTTTTCAGGTTGATGGAAGGGTACTCCACTAGATCTTTTATCTTCTTATTAGGAGGGAACCTGACAATAATTTTTTTCTCATCATACTTTCTAATCTGCCGGGGCCAGTTGGTTTTCCACATATCTGAGAAACACAACCCTAGCTCCTTTTCAGAGATCTCCCCTTTTTCAATTAACACCAAACCAACATTTCCAAAGTTGAGCCACTCGCAATCTTCCTTGTCACCAGTATCAATATGAAAAAAGCCCAAGCCATTGTTGGCACTTCCCCAATACATGGCAGCAGGGTATGGCTTGTAACAAGTGGGGCAAGAGTCCATGTGATGAACAGGCGTCTTGCAAATGAAACAGACTTTCGGAATCAGACACATACCCACAAAGTGTCCTGGGAGCCCGCAGTTGTAACAGATCGCCCCGATGAACTTAGGGTCCACATTGAAGGAGGAATCGTCGCTATTGGCAGTAGCAACTGTCTGCTTACTCTTCTGGCTCTTCTTCTTCTTACTTTTACTAGAATCCGACTGACTGACCTGTGCACTTCCTCTAGCAGATGAAACACTCCCCCCAAACTGAACATGCTGCATCTGAGGGCCGAATTGTTGAGGAAAGACCTGCGGAGGAGGCAAATATTGAAAGGGGAACTGCTGCTGGCTTGCCCACTGTGGCATCTGCTGCGCTTGTGGATTCCAACCTCCTTGGTATCCATACAACTGTCCCCCTGGCATCATAGTTTGGGCTGAGCCTACTGGAAACAAGGGAGGCTTGGCGTAGATCGACATCTGCGGCGGCGGGGCAGCTTGGGGCGCTGGAGGCACCATCGGAGGGGGAGCGGCCCCCTCCTGCCCAGACGGCGAGGGAGTGGGAGGGCGACCATTTCGGCCCCTCCCCGAGCCATATCTTCCTCCCCGATTGTTGCCATCGCGTCCACCCCCGGCCATCTTGACAATTGAGGCGAAAGGGATCTTGCCGGATTTTCTTGCCCAGAAATCTCTGGAGAAGGAGAAATGTTTCGGGGCAATCAGGCGGTCCGAATTTCCAACCGGGTGGCAATCGGCAGCAGAGAAGTCTCCTGAGATGAATTTATCTCTCCGGACCCAGACCAAATTGGATCTGCTCTGGGCTGGACGAACCCTAGGGTGCCCCCGTCCCGGACCCTGAAGCAGATCTGGGGGGGGGAGGCGCCTTTTGAGGAGGCGCAACCACTTTCCTCGCAAAAGTACTGGGGTCGGGGTAGGAGGGGTCCGCCGCGAGCTCGCTGACCAGCAGGGCCCTCCTGGCAGTCGCCCTTCGGCCCATGACCCGCCTCTCCGGTGAACTGAATGGCATCGGTGGCGGCGAAGCTCGGCTGCTCCAGTCTCCAGGGTTGCTACTGCTCGCCAGTGGAGAGCCTGGGGGCGTTCCAGCATGAGCTCCATCTGTGCTCAGACTCGGATCAACAGCGGCGGCCAGGAAGAGATGCCTTGCGGCGGCGATCTGGGAATCACCCCGAGCATGCCCTCCCACCTCAGTGCTCTGCGAGGATATTCGGATTTCGCCTCTGTCCTCGCCCACTTCACGAATCCCTCCGTCTGAGAGTGTGGGAATGGAGGCATCCTCAGTCTCTCCGCCAGCGTGGCCTCGTCGAAGATCCTCTTCGCTAGCAATCTCTGCTCCTCTTCTGCTCGCAGCTGACATGATTCGGCATACCTGCTCGCCGCAGCACGCGTGACTGGATCTCGCGCCGCCGCCACCGCCTGATCTGCCGCCTTCCACTCCTGAACCCGTCAGATCCACGCCGCGGTGGCATCGCGGATCCTTATCGCCCGTTCCGTCCATTCCCGACTCCCCAATGCCATGGCTGCAGCCTGCAGGATTGGTGAGATCAGTCTCGCCATCTCCGCAAACGCCTCCTGTACTTGCGGGGGTAATCGGGTGGGGGAAGGGGAAGGGGGAGAGGGAGCGTCTCCTGTCGCCGGCGCAGGCCTGCGTCGTCGGGGAGGCATGGCGGGAGGGCAGCGCAGCGAGGTCTGCGGGGGGAGCAATGGCGTGCGGGCGTGGAGTCGCCGTGGTTGGGAGCGGGCACGCCGCCGATGCGTAGGTCAGCATGTTGAGAAAGAGTCGAGCGACGGCACGGTGAGCAGGCGGCGGCGCGGTCTCGTTTCCTCCCAAATCCAGGAGTTCCCCCTCGACACGGGTTTTCACCCGGAACCTTGACACGGAAAGGAGCATCATGATTACGTCTTTAGGAAAAGAGCGGTGCCCGCGAGCGTCGCTGTCGTCTGGCGAAAGAACGGCGTTTGGAAGGGGTGAGCTTGACCTCAGCCGTGCAACATACCTAGTATAAAGAAAGCATCTCATCTATTTGAAGGCAGGTTGACATGGCCATCAGGAGGCTCGAGGAGATGATTACTGTTTCTTGAAGCGGCTTAATGAGCTCGATGCCTTCATCACGACGGCAGACTTGCACGACGTGAGCTGAGCTCCAACGAGGCAGTAGGGCTGGTATGCATGGTAATGCAAGGACACGGGAGGTTCAGTGCCTACTCGTCTGTCCGGATGAAAAGTTGCACGCTGGGACTCAGCTCCCG
Source organism: Triticum aestivum (assembly GCF_018294505.1). Lineage (NCBI taxonomy): Eukaryota > Viridiplantae > Streptophyta > Magnoliopsida > Poales > Poaceae > Triticum > Triticum aestivum. The sequence continues at coordinate 89,506,368 of NC_057812.1, read as the reverse complement.
TGGAGTTCTCCTACAATGCCTCCTCCGGCATGGTCATCCTCGAGCTGGAGTCCAAACCTAAGGAAAGTGTTCACAAGACTATTATTTATCTGTAGGACTTCATGACTCTGCATTCTATCTATCTATGCACAGTCATCACGGCATTACTGCGACACCACAAAATCAGTGTTTGTTTCAGTACATCCACTGTTATGAATGTCACTAGAACGTTGGTGGTACATGAGTTTGCTCAGGGTTTGGTGTTTGATACTCGTAAGCTTCATCTGATTTTCGATTCAATTGAAGGGAGGGAGGAGTATACATGCGTCCACATTAAGGATTTGCGAGTTAATTAATTTTGTCGCTGCTAGTTGCATGAACTCTGAACTGAACGAGTGGCCTTCGGTTTACATTTAGCAGTTAGGATTTCTTTAAGGCTGTGTTCGGTTACGCCCAACCCCGCGAGGTTTTGGGTCCAATCCACGCGGGTCTGCAGGGATTAACCCCGCCGGGGAATAAACCCGGCCCACCCAGTTTTCTTTCGTTCGGTTAAGCCCTGTGTGGTATTTCCCCGGCCCAAACCTCCCCAAACCCATGTGGAAAAAATCATCGACCAGCACCCCGTGGAAGGAATCCCCGAGCGAGGCGCTCGTCTCATCTCTCCCGAGCGAGGCGACAGAAGCGGAGGCGGCGGGGACTAGTGGACAGCGGCGGCGCAACCTGCCCGGATGAGGAGGGCGCCCTCCTGCTTCGACGAGCCGCCACGAAGCCCGCCGGAACCCTGGCTCCGATTGTCCCATCTCCCCTGCCACCCCCTTGCCGCGGCCGGAACCCTAGCTCTGGAGTGGTTGCTGTAGGTGAGGAGATCTCTGGTTGGTTCTCGCTCTCCCTCCTCCTCCCCCTCCCATTGTCTTTCTCTCTAGCATTACTGATTCGCCCCCTTCATGAAAACCTAGCCGGATCTTGATCTGTCTTCCAGAATGTGGTCGTCAAGGTCGAGACTTTCTTGGGGTTTCCTAGGAACTACCATCAATTGTTATTTAGATAGGTAGAAACAAGAAAGGAAGGTTAGCCAGATTACCTATTCTGATATGTCGTTGTTAGTAAATTGTATTGGAGTCAGTAGTACAATTTGGTGTCAGTAATTTGTTTGTATATGTCTGTTGTGATTTGTGGGTAGTACTCCAGCCTCAGTGTTAATTTTGTGGTTAGACAGACAGATGACATGTCGAGAGAGAGGGAGAGGATTGTCTCTAGGGTCACCATCTCGATTTGCATTATTGGACTTGTACGCAAAGCCAGTGCACTTTCCTAGACTATCATCAGTTTATTTTATTTTTCTCGACAGAATTAGTATAATCGTTAGTCTATTTCTTGGCCACGTGGGTACATCTAACACAGGTTTTGAAGGGGCGCATGGGGGCTTTGGCTATGGCATCAGGAATCAAGAAGGAGACGATGTCTTAAGCTTTGCTCTAGCCTACAACATGATTGTAGCCAACACCCTCTTTAGAAAGAGAGAATCACATCTGGTGACTTTTAGTAGTGGCCAACACTCTAGCCAGATTGATTTCATCCTCTCGAGAAGGGAACATAGGCGTGCGTGCCTAGACTGTAAGGTGATACCTGGAGAGAGTGTTGTACCCCAGCATAAGCTGGTGGTTGCTGACTTCCGCTTTCGGATTCGTGTCCAGCGGGATAAGCGGGCTAAAGTCGCTAGAACGAAGTGGTGGAAGCTCAAGGGGGAGGTAGCTCAGGCGTTCAAGGAGAGGGTCATTAAGGAGGGCCCTTGGGAGGAAGGAGGGGATGCGGACAATGTGTGGATGAAGATGGCGACTTGCATTCGTAAGGTGGCCTCAGAGGAGTTTGGAGTGTCCAGGGGAAGGAGAAGCGAAGATAAGGATACCTGGTGGTGGAATGATGATGTCCAGAAGGCGATTAAAGAGAAGAAAGATTTCTTTAGACGCCTATACCTGGATAGGAGTGCACACAACATAGAGAAGTACAAGATGGCGAAGAAGGCCGCAAAGCGAGCTGTTGGTGAAGCAAGGGGTCGGGCGTATGAGGACCTCTACCAACGGTTAGGCACGAAGGAAGGCGAAAGGGACATCTATAAGATGGCCAAGATCCGAGAGAGGAAGACGAGGGATATTGGCCAAGTCAAATGCATCAAGGACGGAGCAGGCCAACTCTTGGTGAAGGACGAGGAGATTAAGCATAGATGGCGGGAGTACTTCGACAAGCTGTTCAATGGGGAGAATGAAAGCTCTACCATTGAACTGGACGACTCTTTTGATGAGACCAGCATGCGTTTTGTGCGTCGAATCCAGGAGTCTGAGGTCAAGGAGGCTTTAAAAAGGATGAAGGGAGGCAAGGCGATGGGCCCGGATTGTATCCCCATTGAGGTGTGGAAAGGTCTCGGGGACATAGCGATAGTATGGCTAACCAGGCTTTTCAATCTTATTTTTCGGGCAAACAAGATGCCAGAAGAATGGAGACGGAGTATATTAGTACCAATCTTCAAGAACAAGGGGGATGTTCAGAGTTGTACTAATTACCGTGGAATTAAGCTGATGAGCCATACAATGAAGCTATGGGAGAGAGTCATTGAGCACCGCTTAAGAAGAATGACAAGCGTGACCAAAAACCAGTTTGGTTTCATGCCTGGGAGGTCGACCATGGAAGCCATTTTCTTGGTACGACAGCTTATGGAGAGATATAGGGAGCAAAAGAAGGACTTGCATATGGTGTTCATTGACTTGGAGAAGGCCTATGATAAGATACCGCGGAATGTCATGTGGTGGGCCTTGGAGGAACACAAAGTCCCAGCAAAGTACATTACCCTCATCAAGGACATGTACGATAATGTTGTGACAAGTGTTCGAACAAGTGATGTCGACACTGATGACTTCCCGATTAAGATAGGACTGCATCAGGGGTCAGCTTTGAGCCCTTATCTTTTTGCATTGGTGATGGATGAGGTCACAAGGGATATACAAGGAGATATCCCATGGTGTATGCTCTTTGCGGATGATGTGGTGCTAGTTGACGATAGTCGGGTGGGGGTAAATAGGAAGTTAGAGTTATGGAGACAAACCTTGGAATCGAAAGGGTTTAGGCTTAGTAGGACTAAAACCGAGTACATGATGTGCGGTTTTAGTACTACTAGGTGTGAGGAGGAGGAGGTTAGCCTTGATGGTCAGGTGGTACCTCGGAAGGACACCTTTCGGTATTTGGGGTCAATGCTGCAGGAGGATGGGGGTATTGATGAAGATGTGAACCATCGGATCAAAGCCGGATGGATGAAGTGGCGCCAAGCTTCTGGCATTCTCTGTGACAAGAGAGTGCCACAAAAGCTAAAAGGCAAGTTCTACAGGACGGCGGTTCGACCCGCAATGTTGTATGGCGCTGAGTGTTGGCCGACTAAAAGGCGACATGTTCAACAGTTAGGTGTGGCGGAGATGCGTATGTTGAGATGGATGTGTGGCCACACGAGGAAGGATCGAGTCCGGAATGATGATATACGAGATAGAGTTGGGGTAGCACCAATTGAAGAGAAGCTTGTCCAACATCGTCTGAGATGGTTTGGGCATATCCAGCGCAGGCCTCCAGAAGCTCCAGTGCATAGCGGATGGCTAAAGCGTGCGGAGAATGTCAAGAGAGGGCGGGGTAGACCGAATTTGACATGGGAGGAGTCAGTTAAGAGAGACCTGAAGGATTGGGGTATCACCAAAGAGCTAGCTATGGACAGGGGTGCATGGAAGCTTGCTATCCATGTGCCAGAGCCATGAGTTGGTTGCGAGATCTTATGGGTTTCACCTCTAGCCTACCCCAACTTGCTTGGGACTAAAGGCTTTGTTGTTGTTGTTGTTGTTAGTCTATTTCTTGGTATAAAGAAGGACTAACTAATCCGAAGGAACAAAAATGCATGTTGTTTTTGCTGCTTGCTGCTGATAGTACAGTATGATGTTCGTCCCAAAATATAGTATATGAACCTAATCTCTGTTAGCAGCAGAGCACATACTTCTAAATTGTTTTGATGTCTGAACATAAGATACTTTTGGTATGATCATTGGTATATTAAATAAATTGTTCTCTTCATGGTGTGATCATCATCTATTCTTGATTCTTGTTCTTGATTATCTAAATACACATAGTGCAGTCTGTACATAACGAAAATATAGCTAAATCTGCATTTTGTCTTCATTTTCTAGAGGCTAGCTTCGTCGCCTCACAGCTGTGGCAAGACCCTGAATTGGGCAGCATCGTGAAGGACAAGGTAGATTAATTCTCTTGTTTTAATCTTCTCCTTATTCATATTACTGTAGATTATTATTTCTTGGTCAATAGATCTGTGCTACAAACTGTTCTTTTTTGGTAAGCTGAGAGCTATGTTAATAGCTGACATTACTAGACATTGTAGTTGTTGAAGAATTTGAGCTCATTCATATACTCATGTCATTGTTTTATGTTTGTTTACTCTTTTAGTTTGAAATCTTATATTTGATTGTCACTTTAACATGTAGGCCAAACTGCTGAAGGGACATATAACTTCACCTCTATCGAGTCATCACATTGCTCAACCCAACCACATCTCGAGAATCTTGGAGGAGCTGGCAAGAATCAAGGAGAAACATCAGTTGATGGTGAGAATCTTGGAGGAGAAAGGGTGCAGATTGATGAAGATGTTGAGGAGGTGTACGTGCAAGAAAACATTGATGTGGAGCCCCAACAAACTCAACCAAATTTGGCTACTGCACCCTCAAGAAATGGAGAAGAGAAAGAATCAAAGAGATGGAGGGGAGCGAATGGTGATGTGGCTGCAATGATGGAGAAGTACTTGGAAATAAGGGCGAAGCAGGTGGAGGATGAGAGGAATAAGCCAAGGGTTGTGGATGAGTACTCTATCAAAAACTGCATCGATCTGCTGAAAACAATGGACATCACACCTGAGGAAGAGGTCAAGACTTTCCGAGTCTTCAAGATCCCCGAGAACCGAGAGATTTTCATGAGTGCCAAACCAGAGACTACTCTTATGTGGCTGAGAGATGAAAAGGAATAAGTCAGGTACTCAAATTCTGCTTCTATTTAATATGCCCGTTGCTAGCATGTAGTTTTGATGTACAACCTTGGTTTTCATGGTACCCCTACTGGGACTCGCATGTTCATCTAGCTCACATGAACCTGCCTTGTTCATCTAGTAACCTGAAGCTGATGGTTCAACTAGCTCACATCAAAAGGTCCATTTCTTATTCTGGTTGTTGATGATAATAAAACAAAGTTCTATAACTACTGCAACTTGTTAACTATTCTTCCTTTTAACTATGGTTGTTGATGCCTCTCATCGTGCCGATGCTGTTTGATAACTAAGCAAAGATTTTAATTTTCTGTGCCTGGATCAATGCATGTGTTTTAAGTTTTTACCATATAGTTGTGATCTGTTTGGTGCATATGGATACGATGTTGCTGTCCATTTGATCTTTTTTTTTTGCTAGCTGGTCAACATATATCTTGTCAGTATTTCTTTGCTCACTTGATTTTTGATTGCCAAAAGTAAGACATCTCATTTATTTCTTTGTTCATGTATTCCGCTCTCATATTAGTCCTTTGATATGGACTAACTGCCTTTATTGCCAATGCAGTGCATCAGTCACTACAGAAGCGACATCGGCAAGATAAATTATGTAACATCTGTATTATGTCTTGCATGATTTTGCAGAGATGCTAAACCATACTCTGAAAGTGACCGATTCCAGTTTGGGACAACTGAGAATTTTTAGAATTATTTTGCTGTCTATTTGAGATAAATTATGTAACATCTGTATTATATCTTCACCGATTTTACTGTTTATTTGAGATAAATAAATTATGTAACATCCGTATATCTTGTACAGTTTCTTCTCTTATGTTCTGTCATATTTTTGTACTGCAAAAAAACGTGTAGGTTGTGTGGTCTTTTAATTCTATGGAACAGTGTTGTCTTTGTGTATGGATTACCAGGGGAGCAACCGAACAGGTTATGCACACAGGGATTTCATATGGATGGGGAATGGTGGGGGTTGGGTGACAAGGCGGGGATCATCAAATCCCTGGGAGGTTAGAAACCACACGTGGATTCTACCATGAGGCAACCGAACAAAGCCTAAGGGAGGGGGGAAATGCCCCTGGCCTCTAGATCAGCTGATGCACTCAACCTACTTTTATTGCAAATTAAGTTTGAAAGTCCGAACATCTCACGAGAGAGCACAAAAAGGGAACAATGCTAGAAACAACCAACACATCAAGCTTCAGTAATCTTATTACTAGACCATCATGCATACTCGCTCAATATAATTCACGTGATGTCATCTTCTCTCAGCTTTATACAGAGTCCATAGAAGTAGGTGGAAAACACATAGATTCAGCACTTAGGATGCCACTTGACATTTTAAAGTACAACACTCCTAAATCTTCCTAGATGCCTCCAACACCTAGTTGTGACCCAGTTCCAACTCCAATCAATTTTGAGAAATCTTACATTTGGGAAGAACTCGCCTATATGATAGTCTTATCACTGAGAAACAAAACTCACCCAAATAGATCTAGAGTCGGGGTCACCACAAACAAGACATCGATGCTTATAAAACCTAAAAAAAGAAAGGAGAGGCAATCAAACCAGATCCTAAACTATGAGACCAAATGAAATGCTTAACCAACCCACACGGCCACACCACAATAGCATCATATAGAATATCAAATTAGCTATGGGCTAGACTAAATCTCGAGCTATCATGATGTTTAGAAGTTATATGGTGATGGTACTGGTGGGAGAGGGAGCACCGTGTGCATGTGTGTGTTGCAAATGAAGATGGACACATGCGCCTTTTAAAGGCCGGGGCCAATGGGAACTAAATCCTCGTGGCAGTATCAGTTGGTGGGTATTTAATTTTACTTGCCCTGTTGTGTCATGTGTGCATAACGCAGTAGTATGTCTATGTGCATAATACTACAAAGTTAGTATAAAGTCGAGTCATCTATTTTGAAATGGAGGGAGTATTTATCTGCGACCCTGCCATTATTGAGGGCACCATTGCATTGGGTTGGAGGCTTACTCACTTTGTCCTTTTAATTCTGTGCGTATAATGAGAAGCATAGTAGGAAGGCTCACAGTGTACCAATGGATTCCCATGTCTAGAGGGGCTTTTCTTCTATACAGAGAATGGGGATATGACACACGAACACGTCACGTGTACCCTCGACGCCGGGGGTGATGCACCGCAGCTCATGTCAAAGGAGACCCGACCAACAACGCGATACGCAAGACAGTCGACGGACGCTTTTGCAGACCCGAAAACCCCACACCCCCCGGAGGGACCCCGTCAGGGAGTGCAGCGGCTATGGGCTGCCCTAGGTCGATTCGCTCGCCCCTAGAGCCTCGGGATTCGCAGCTCTCAAACACGAAGAACAGCGAAGAACGAGATAGAAAAACGGTGGAGAGATAAAACATAGATGAAAAAATAGTATATTGATTTGTTCGATTGTGTGTTATTCAATCGGCCGTCACCCCCAACATATATAAGAGGTGGCTGGACTTCCCGTACAAGTAAAGGATTCATCTAGGCTTTTCTTACAAGAAAAATTACACCAATTCACGTCCTAGAGTCCTAATTCTATTCCAACTCGGATTCAGTCTGAATCTGGCCCAAACTCTGTCTTCCTTCTTGCGCGGGCCGCCGGGCTTGCATATGATCTTCGATCGAGACGGCCCAAATATCAAACTTGTGCGCCTCGACGATACGAACAACTCTCATGTTGATCATTTTTTCAAATAAGGCCATCTTGAATACTTTTCGAGGTCATCTTTATCTTCCGGTCGGACTCGGTTTTGCAGTAGACTGGATTATCCGAGTCTCGTAGTGAATTTGTAGGCTATATATTATCTCTGATGATGATGACTCCAAAATCAAAATTTACTGTCTTGATGATACGCACAACTTCTGTATTGGACACTTCTTCATCCAAGGTCATTTTGATAAACTTTCGAGCACATGTTCAATTTCACTCGGACTTGAGCTCATCCACTCGGATATTAGATACTTTCACTCGGATCGTCCGATTGGACTTTTTCATTCGGAAGACAATCTTTCACTCGGATGACTATATTTCCACTCGGATGACTATATTTCCACTCGGAAGGCACTATCTTATTCACTCGGATGACTATATTTCCACTCGGAAGGCACTATCTTATTCAATCGGCAAGTTTTCGTCCCGATGGTAATCTTTTCACTCGGAATATTTTCACCTGGATGACAATTTCACTCGGATGATGATATTTTCACTTGGATGACTACATTTTCACTTGGATAATAATAAGTTCACCCAGTCAGCAAACTTTCACTCGACTGTAAAATTTCACTCGACCGTAAACTTTCACTCGACCGTAAACTTTCACTCGGATGGTAAACTTTTCACTCGGATTTCCGACTGAAAACATAGCCCGATCTTGATTTGTCTCTCCAGGCCTCATATGATCTCGGATTGAGACGAATTATATATGAAAATCGATCGGCTCGACGAGACGAAACTTTTCCATGTTGAAGGTTTTTCGATTCAGGGCCGTATTGATGGCCGAATTACTCGTGCAACCTATCAGACAAGTGTTTGGCACCTCGCGCCATATTTCCGTTGAGGTTCAGTCTGCAGTATATTGCCTCTAACTTTTGCATATGAACTCGGATTGAGATGATTTATATATCAAAATCGATTGCCTCGACAAGACGAAGACAATTCCTTAAGAGTGCTCCTTCATCCGAGGTTATCTTGAAGATGTGATTGGCCAAAAACCACTCGGAACATTGAACTATGCCACTCGGAGTATAGTTTCGGTCCGTAAGATAAAGTCGAATGAATATAACCGAAACATCAAAGTGGTTCCACTCGGTGACGTGAATATTTTTATGCTGAAAACTCATTCACTTGAGACCATCTTCATTGCAATCTGTATCTTGCCAAAATCAGGTGTCAACACATGCCCCCCTGTTTTTCGGCAAAGCTTGCACGCCGAAAAATAATATGCATAGTGTTTGTTCTAAGGACGATATCAACACTCCATCGGCCATTTATTTTTCTCAGGGCGATAATTATGTATCGGCCATGTTTGTGCTAAGGGCGATAATCGTATATCGGCCATTGCCCACTTAGGCTTCCTGCCACACACTCGGGTGGTACTTCTTCAAATATTTGCCATTGAGAGCTCGAGGTAACAATGCCCCTTGTATTGATTCCACCAAATATGAATTTCCGGGAACAACTCTTGTAATTCTAAAAGGACCTTCCCAACTTGGAGACCACTTCCCGAATTTTCTATCTCTTGAACCAATCGGCAGAATCACTTTCCAAACGAGATCACCAACTTGAAAATTCTTCAACTTGACTTTCTTACTGTAAGCCCTTGCCACCCTCAACTTATCTCTCTGTATGGCATTCAAAGCAGCCAAACGTTTATCAGCAACCTCATCAATGTTGTCCATTATCAAGTTATAGAAGTCTATTGCCGATAAATCATTTTGTTTGGCTATTCTCAAAGCATTCAAATTTACTTCCACCGGTAAAACAGCCTCCTGACCATATACTAGCTCATATGGAGTCACTTTCGTAGCACCATGCCTTGAGATTCTATGTGCCCATAATGCCTCAGACAACAAGTCATGCCATCTCCTTGGATTATCCTCAATCTTCTTCTTGATGAGCTTGATTAAAATTTTATTGCTAGACTCAGCTTGTCCATTAGCTTGGGCATAATATGGAGAGGAATTGAGCAACTTTATGTTATAAGATTCGGCAAACTCTCTGACTTTGTGTGACATGAAAGATGAACCTTGATGTGTAGTTAACGTTTGAGGAATACCGAATCTATGAATAATGTGCTTGGTTATGAACTGAATTACCTCCGTATGCGTCATGTTCTTGAGAGGTACTGCTTCAGACCATTTAGTGAAATAATCAGTTGTCACCAATACAAACCGATGCCCTTTTGAGGAAGACGGATGGATTTGTCCAATGAAATCTAAACCCCAACCTCTGAAAGGCCACGGTTTGATAATAGGATGTAACATAGCAGCAGGAGCCAATTGAATATCACCAAACTTTTGACAAGCTTCACACCCCTTATAATATCTGAAGCAATCATTAATCATAGTCGGCCAATAAAACCCAGCACGTCGCAATAACCATTTCATCTTGGGAGCCGACTGGTGAGTGCCACAAATACCTTCATGTACTTCTCCCATAGCAACTCTTGCCTGGTCCTCGTCCAAACACTTTAGAAGAACATCATCGACGGTTCAGCGATAAAGACCATCATCTCTTATTGTATACTTGAAAGCCATACGCCGAACAACCCTGTCCACCCTTTCACTTGGATTGCACAAGTAATCAACAATGGGCTTCCTCCATTCGGGATTGTCACCTGCACTAGACTTTTTGTTAATGGCCGAATCATTGGGTTCAGGTTCGGCCTCTCCCATATTGGCAAGACAAGACATCGGTCTTTGAGAGATATGAAACATGCCATGATCAACATGATATCTGGATGCTTGTTGTGCCAATTCATTTGCTTTCCAATTGTCATGTCTAGATATATGAGCAATGCTAAAGCAATCGAAACTAGAAATTATATCTAGACATCTATCAAGATAAACATTAGGTGATTCGTCCAAACACTGAAAGACTTTGGATATTTGCTGCACCACTAGTAACGAATCACCATAAGCCTCAATATGTGTAGCACCTATAGCAAGTAACATCTCTAGGCCGAATAACAATGCTTCATATTCGGCTTGATTGTTTGTGCAAAAATATTCTAAGCGGCATGAGGCTTCAAAAACAGCACCATGAGGAGATATATAAACAATACCAACACCTTGGCCATTGCTACAAACTGAACCATCAAAGTATAATCTCCATGGTACTAATGAAACAAGGTTCATATCAACATCATGCTTATTATTAACCCGATGTTCAACAATGAAATTAGCAACAATTTGGCCTTTCATGGATTTTAGAGATTCATTAGCCAAATCATATTCAATCAAAGCATAAGCCCACTTGCCAATTCTACCACTAAGAATTGGCCTATGCAACATGTATTTAATGACATCGGTTTGACAAGCTACTATACAAACACTCGGCACTAAATAATGTCTCAGTTTTGTGCAAGCATAATACAAGCATATACATAATTTCTCAATAAATGTATACCTTGTCTCTGCGTCCAATAAGCGGCGGCTCAAATAAGTGATGGCATGCTCTTTTCCTTCAGTCTCTTGAGTTAGAACAACACCAATAACTCCTTCCTCTGCTGCAATGTAAAGTCTAAAGGGTTCCCTATGCTTGGGTGCTCTCATCACCGGAGGAGTGCACAAATAATTCTTGATCATATCAAATGCTTCTTGCTGTTTTGCCCCCCAAGTGAAATCAGCATCATTCTTTAACCGAAGGATAGGAGTAAATGCGTCAACTTTCCCTGATAGATTAGCTATGAACCTTCTCAAATAATTGACCTTGCCAAGGAACTTTTGCATATCTCTCTTGCATGTTGGAGCCTCCACCTTCTGTATAGCCTCTATCTTTTTGGGATCAATCTCTATACCATCTTCATGAATAATGAAACCCAAAAACTTGCCAGCTGACACATCGAAAGCACACTTCAAAGGATTCATTTTCAATCCATACTTTTTCATTCTTTCAAAAGCTAAACGCAAATCGGCCAAGTGAGATTCAAAAGCATCCGATTTGACAACAATATCATCAATATAAACCTCAAGTATGACACCGAGTAAATCATGAAAAATCAAATTCATAGCCCTTTGATACGTGGCGCCAGCATTTTTTAATCCGAATGTCATCTCTGTCCACTCGAATAAACCAAGGAAACCAGGACATCGGAAAGCCGTTTTGTACATGCCCTCTTCGGCCATAAAAATTTGATTGTATCCGGCATTACCATCTAGAAAGCTAATAACCTTATGTCCAGAAGCATCATTAATAAGCATATCGGCTATTGGCATAGGATACTCATCTTTGGGTGTAGCCCTATTCAAATCTCTGAAATCAATGCACACCCTCAACTTGCCAGATCCTTTCTTCTCTACTGGGACAATGTTAGAAATCCACTCGGTATACCTACAAGGTCGAATGAAATTAGCTTCAAGCAGTCGACCGATCTCTTCCTTGATCCGGTCATATGTTTTCGGATTAAATTTTCTGGCCGACTGTTTATAAGGTCTAAAACCGGCCTTTATAGGCAACCGATGTTCCACTAGCTCTCGGCTTAACCCTGGCATCTCATGATATTCCCATGCAAAGAAACAAACATATTCTTTCAGTAGCTCGATTAACTTAGCCTTACAATCGGCTTTCAAAGTTTTGTTTATAAATGTCGGTCGAGTGACTGAACCATCTCCAATATCTACCTCTTCTAACGGATCGGCTGATGTAAAACCTTGTCCAAGTTTATCCATGTCATCCAACTCCTCTATAGACTCATACATATCGTTCTCATTGGACCGATACTTTACAAGACATTTTTGTAACCACTCGGAATTAGGATCCATTTAAACTTATCATACCTTGGAGCCGATTGCATTCACTCGGCTTTAAAGAGACGGGCACAAAACCATTCTTGGTTGCGCTGAGAAAATCAAATTCTGATAAGTCACGTCCCGTCAAGCAAGTAGCATTGGGATGTTGCCAATCCACCGATGCATCGGCCAAAGCAACACAGGCCGAGTTATCCGCGTGAATAACTTCCACTTCATCATCAACCCACTGAATCAAAAACTGGTGCATAGTGGATGGCACGCACTGGTTTGCATGAACCCAATCACGGCCTAGTATGACGTTGTAGTTACCTTGCACCTCAGCGACAAAGAATGCAGTAGCCAAAGTTTTGCTTCCGACTGTAAGCTCCACATACATCACACCTTTGGCTTCAGTTTTCTCTTTGCCTTCAAATCCATTGAGCACCATATTGGTCTTGATCAATTCTTCATCAGGCAAACCCAATCTCTTGAAGACCGAATAGGGCATAAGATTTACCACAGCACCACCATCAACAAGCATCCGAGTGAGCGGCGACCCATTGATATGACCTCTGAGATATAATGGTTTAAGATGCGTTACTGGTTCTTTTGGCTTCTTGAATATTGCGTTTTTAGGGCCAAAATCCAGCCGAGCCACCTCCCCTTCTTCATCTATAGCACGAAACTCAGCAGGTAAGTAGTACACCATATTGATATCCATACCTTCATGAACCGGCATAGACTCATAGTCCAACATATCAGCCTCCTCCTCGAGTGCATCCACCGATTCTGAAATTTGTCCGAGTGATGGATAAGTAAGAAGTGTCGCAGACGATGTCATATCTGTTGCATCGTCCTCCTTTGGTGATGTAGGTATTGCTGTGATAGATGTAGAAGCTGTTGTATCTTGTATTTGTTTAGGCCTCCACACTTGTTTTGGTGGAACCATGGGTCGAGTGTCATTGAACAACTTATCCCTTTGTTTCTCGGCCTCCTGTTCTGCCATCTCTCGACTCCTTAACCTCTGTAGTTTCCTCTTTTGTGTCTTTGTTAGCCCTGGAGGACACCACTTTGGCTGAGTGTATTTAGGATCTCTCGTTTTTACTCGGCTGGTGCTTGCTTCATGGTCATTAGCCGAGTGCTTTGGCGCGATAGCAAGTATCGGCTCAGTCGGATTGCTATGCACAATCGGCTGCTGTATGGCGAATATTTCGGTGCCCAAGATAAGTGAGTCGGCATCCATTTTCTCCTTGCCTTTTCCCGACTCAACCGCTGCAACACTTGGTGATTTAACACGCCATTCTTTTTGACTTTCCAGATGCATGAAATTTCCACTCGGGCGCACCTTTTTACTCTGATGGAATCCACTTGGATGAATATCACTCGGATGGAATTCAGTCGGATGGAATCTACTCGGCCACATTTTTTCACTCGGATAGCTTCCACCTGGGTGCATTCTTACACTTGGATAATTTCCATCCGGTCGCATGTTTTGACCAGCCGACCGATAGTTACCGATGTTCAGTCTGTTGGGGAACGTAGCAGAAATTCAAAATTTTCCTACGTGTCACAAAGATCTATCTATGGAGAAACCAGCAACGAGGGGAAGGAGAGTGCATCTACATACCCTTGTAGATCGCTAAGCGGAAGCGTTCAAGAGAACGGGGTTGAAGGAGTCGTACTTGTCGTGATCCAAATCACCGGAGATCCTAGTGCCGAACGGACGGCACCTCCGCGTTCAACACACGTACATCCCGGTGACGTCTCCCATGCCTTGATCCAGCAAGGAGAGAGGGAGAGGTTGAGGAAGACTCTATCCAGCAGCAGCACAACGGCGTGGTGGTGGTGGAAGAGCATGGTGATCCAGCAGGGCTTCGCCAAGCACCGCGAGATATGAGGAGAAATAGAGGTAGGGCTGCGCCAACAAGAGAAGAAACTTCGTCTATGGGCTGCTCCTTTGCCTCCACTATATATAGGGGGAGAGGGGGGGCTGCGCCCCCACCTAGGGTTCCACCCTAGGGGCGGCGGCCAGCCCAGATCCCATCTGGTGGGGCGGCCAAGGGGAGGGGGAGAGGGAGGCGCACCAGACATGGGCCCTAAGGCCTATCTGCCCTTAGGGTTTGCCCCCTCCTCCCCTTAGGCGCCTTGGGCCCTTGTGGGGGGGGGGGGGGCGCACCAGCCCACCTGGGGCTGGTCCCCTCCCACACTTGGCCCATGCAGCCCTCCGGGGCTGGTGGCCCCACTTGGTGGACCCCCGAGACCCTCCTAGTGGTCCCGGTATGTTACCGATAAAACCTGAAACCTTTCCGGTGACCAAAACAGGACTTCCCATATATAAATCTTTACCTCCAGACCATTCCGGAACTCCTCGTGACGTCCGGGATCTCATCCGGGACTCCGAACAACATTCGGTAACCACATACAAACTTCCTTTATAACCCTAGCGTCATCGAACCTTAAGTGTGTAGACCCTACGGGTTCGGGAACCATGCAGACATGACCGAGACGTCCTCCGGTCAATAACCAATAGCGGGATCTAGATACCCATGTTGGTTCCCACATGTTCCACGATGATCTCATCGGATGAACCACGATGTCGAGGATTCGATCAATCCCGTATACAATTCCCTTTGTCTAGCGGTATTGTACTTGCCCGAGATTCGATCGTCGGTATCCCGATACCTTGTTCAATCTCGTTACCGGCAAGTCTCTTTACTCGTTCCGTAACACATCATCCCGTGATCAACTCCTTGATCACATTGTGCACATTATGATGATGTCCTACCGAGTGGGCCCAGAGATACCTCTCCGTCACACGGAGTGACAAATCCCAGTCTCGATTCACGCCAACCCAACAGACACTTTCGGAGATAACCGTAGTGCACCTTTATAGCCACCCAGTTATGTTGTGACGTTTGGCACACCCAAAGTATTCCTACGGTATCCGAGAGTTGCACAATCTCATGGTCTAAGGAAATGATACTTGACATTAGAAAAGCTTTAGCATGCGAACTACACGATCTTGTGCTATGCTTAGGATTGGGTCTTGTCCATCACATCATTCTTCTAATGATGTGATCCCGTTATCAATGACATCCAATGTCCATGGTCAGGAAACTGTAACCATCTATTGATCAACGAGCTAGTCAACTAGAGGCTTACTAGGGACATGGTGTTGTCTATGTATCCACACATGTATATGAGTTTCCTATCAATACAATTCTAGCATGGATAATAAACGATTATCATGAACAAGGAAATATAATAATAACTAATTTATTATTGCCTCTAGGGCATATTTCCAACAGTCTCCCACTTGCACTAGAGTCAATAATCCAGTTCACATCGCTATGTGATTAACACTCAAGGTCACATCCCCATGTGACTAACACCCAAAGAGTTTACTAGAGTCAATAATCTAGTTCACATTACCATGTGATTAACACTCGATGAGTTCTGGGTTTGATCATGTTATGCTTGTGAGAGATGTTATAGTCAACGGGTCTGAATCTTTCAGATCCGTGTGTGCTTTACAAATCTCTATGTCATCTCCCAGATGCAGCTACCACGTTCTATTTGGAGCTATTCCAAATAACTGTTCTACTATACGAATCCAGTTTACTACTCAGAATAATCTGGATTAGTGTCAAAGTTTGCATCGGTGTAACCCTTTACGACGAACTCTTTTACCACCTCCATAATCGAGAAAATTCCTTAGTCCACTAGTTACTAAGGATAACTTTGATCGCTGTCCTGTGATCCATTCTTGGATCACTCTTGTACCCCTTGACTGACTCATGGCAAGGCACACTTCAGGTGCGGTACACAGCATAGCATACTGTAAAGCCTACGTCTAAAGCATAGGGGACGACCTTCGTCCTTTCTCTCTATTCTGCCGCGGTCAGGTTTCGAGTCTTACTCAATGTTCACACCTTATAACACAGCCAAGAACTCCTTCTTTGCCGATCCATTTTGAACTCCTTCAAAATCTTGTCACGGTATGTATTCATTTGAAAGTACTATTAAGCGTTTTGATCTATCCTTATAGATCTTAATGCTCAATACTCAAGTAGCCTAATCCAGGTTTTCCATTGAAAAACACTTTTCAAATAACTCTGCATGCTTTCGAAAAATTCTACATCATTTCCGATCAACAATATGTTAACAACATATACTCATCGGAAATTCTATAGTGCTCCCACTCACTTCTTTGGAAATACAAGTTTCTCATAAACTTTGTATACACCCAAAACTTTGATCATCTCATCAAAGCATACATTCCAACTCCGAGATGCTTACTCCAGTCCTTAGAAGGATTGCTGGAGCTTTGCATACTTGTTAGCATCTTTCAGGATTGACAAAACCTTCCGGTTGTATCACATACAACCTTTTCTCAAGAAAATCGTCGAGGAAACAATGGTTTTTGACATCCTATCTGCAAGATTTCATAAATAATGCAGTAATCGCTAATATAATTCCAACAGACTCTTAGCATCGCTACGAGTGAGAAAGTCTCATCGTAGTCAACTCCTTGAACTTGTCGGGAAACATCTTAACGACAAGTCAAGCTTTCTTAATGGTGACATTTACCATCATTGTCCGTCTTCCTTTTAAAATCCATCTGTACTCAACAGCCTTACAACCATCGAGCCGTTCTGCCAAAGTCTACTCTTTGTTTTCATACATGGATCCTGTCTCGGATTTTATGGCCTCGAGCCATTTATCAGAATCCGGGCCCACCATCGCTTCTCCATAGCTCGTAGGTTCATTGTTGTCTAGCAACATGACTTCCAAGACAGGATTACGTACCACTCTGAAGTAGTACGCATCCTTGTCGTCCTACGAGGTTTGGTAGTGACTTGATCTGAAGTTTCATGATCACTATCATAAGCTTCCACTTCAATTGGTGTAGGTGGCACAGGAACAACTCCCTATGCCCTGCCACACACTAGTTGAAGAGACGGTTCAATAACCTCATCAAGTCTCCACCATCCTCCCACTCAATTCTTTCGAGAGAAACTTTTCCTCGAGAAAGGACCCGATTCTAGAAACAATCCCTTATTGCTTTCGAATCTGAAACAGGAGGTATACCCAACTGTTTTGGGTGTCCTATGAAGATGCATTTATCCGCTTTGGGTTCGAGCTTATCAGCCTGAAACTTTTTCACATAAGCGTCGCAGCCCCAAAATTTTAAGAAATGACAGCTTAGGTTTCTATAAACCATAGTTCATACGGTGTCATCTCATCGGAATTACGTGGTGCCCTATTTAAAGTGAGTGTGGTTGTCTCTAATGCCTAACCCATAAACTATCGTGGTAATTCGATAAGAGACATCATGGTATGCATCATATCCAATAGGGTGCAGTTATGATGTTCGGACACACCATCACACTATGGTGTTCCAGGCTGTATTAGTTGTGAAACAATTTCCATAATGTCTTAATTCTGTGCCAAACTCGTAATTCAGATATTCATCTCTATGATCATATCATAGATATTTTATCCTCTTGTCACGGCGATGTTCAACTTCACTCTGAAATTACTTGAACCTTTCAATAATTTAGACTTATGTTTCATCAAGTAAATATACTCAGTATCTACTCAAATCATCTGTGAAGTAAGAACATAACGATATCCACTACATGCCTCAGCACTCATTGGACTGCGCACATCAAGATGTATTACTTCCAACAAGTTGCTTTCTTGTTCCATTTTACTGAAAACGAGGCTTTCAGTCATCTTGCCCATGTGGTATGATTTGCATGTCTCAAGTGATTCAAAATCAAGTGAGTCCAAATGATCCATCTGTATAGAGTTTCTTCATGCATATCTACCAACAAACATGGTTCGCATGTCTCAATCCTTTCAAAAATGAGTGAGTCCAAAGATCCATCAACATGGAGCTTCTTCATGCGTTTTATACCAATATGACTCAAATTGCAGTGCCACATTTGTGTGGTACTATCATTACTATCTTATACCTTTGGCATGAAAATGTGTATCACTACGATCGGGATGGTATTATTCAAATAAACAGAGTAACCATTATTCTCCTTAAATGAATAACCGTATCGCGATAGACATAATCCAATCATGTCTATGCTCAACACAAACACCAAATAACAATTATTTAGGTTTTAATACCAATCTCAATGGTAGAGGGAGCGTACGATATTTGATCAACCTTGGAAATACTTCCAACACATATCGTCATCTCACCTTTTAGCTAGTCTCCGTTTATTCCGTAGCCTTTTGTTTCGAGTTACTAACACTTAGCAACCGAACCGGTATCTAATACCCTGGTGCTACTAGGAGTACTAGTAAAGTACACATTATAATGCATATCCAATATACTTCTATCGACCTTGCCAGCCTTCTTATCTACCAAGTATCTAGGGTGGTTCTGCTTCAGTGACTGTTCCCTTATTACAGAAGCACTTAGTCTCGGGCTTGGGTTCAACTTTGGGTTTCTTCACTAGAACAGCAGCTGATTTGCCGTTTCATGAAGTATCCCTTCTTGCCCTTGCCGTTCTTAAAACTAGTGGTTTCACCAACCATCAACAATTGATGCTCCGTCTTGATTTCTACTTTTGTGGTGTCAAACATCGCGAATAGCTCAAGGATCATATCTATCCCTAATATGTTATAGTTCATCGCGAAGCTCTAGTAGCTTGGTGGCAGTGACTTTGGAGAACCATCGCTATTTCATCTGGAAGATCAACTCCCACTCGATTCAAGTGATTGTTGTACTCAGACAATCTGAGCACAAGCTCAAGATTGAGCTTTTCTCCCTTATTATGCAGGCTAAGAAAATTGTCGGAGGTCTTATACCTCTTGACATGGGCACGAGCCTGAAATCCCAATTTCAGTCCTTGGAACATCTCATATGTTCTGTGATGTTTCAAAAACGTCTTTGGTGCCTCAATTCTAAACCATTTAGCATTACGCACTGAACTATCATGTAGTCATCAAAACGTGTATGTCAGATGTTTGCAACATCCACAAACGATGTTCGAGGTTCAGCACACTGAGCGGTGCATTAAGGACATAAGCCTTCTACTGTCTGCATAAATGCTACTATCAACTTTCAACTAATTTTTCTCTAGGAACATATCTAAACAGTAGAACTGAAGCGCGAGCTACGACATAATTTGCGAAGACCTTTTGACTATGTTCAGGATAATTAAGTTCATCTTATGAACTCCCACTCAGATAGACATCCCTCTAGTCATCTAAGTGATACATGATCCGAATCAACTAGGCCGTGTCTGATCATCACGTGAGACGGACTAGTCGTCATCGGTGAACATCTCATGTTGATCGCATCTTCTATACGACTCATGTTCGACCTTTCGGTCCTCCGTGTTCCGAGGCCATGTCTGTACATGCTAGGCTCATCAAGTTAACCTAAGTGTTTCGCATGTGTTCCGAGGCCATGTCTGTACATGCTAGGCTCGTCAACACCCGTTGTATTTGAACGTAAGAATCTATCACACCCGATCATCACGTGGTGCTTCAAAACGACAAACTTTCGCAACGGTGCACAGTTAGGGAGAACACTTCTCTTGAAATTTTAGTGAGGGATCATCTTATTTACTACCGTCGTTCTAAGCAAATAAGATGCAAAAACATGATAAACATCACATGCAATCAAAAAGTGACATGATATGGCCAATATCATTTTGCTCCTTTTGATCTCCATCTTCGGGGCTCCATGATCATCGTTGTCACCGGCATGACACCATGATCTCCATCATCGTGTCTTCATGAAGTTGTCTCACCAACTATTACTTCTACTACTACAGCTAACGGTTAGCAATAAAGTAAAGTAATTACATGACGTTTATATTGACACGCAGGTCATAAATAAATTAAGACAACTCCTATGGCTCCTGCCGGTTGTCATACTCATCGACATGCAAGTCGTGATTCCTATTACAAGAACATGATCATCTCATACATCACATATATCATTCATCACATCCTTTGGCCATATCACATCACAGAACACTTGCTGCAAAAACAAGTTAGACGTCCTCTAATTGTTGTTGCAAGTTTTTTACGTGGCTGCTATGGGTTTCTAGCAAGAACGTTTTTTACCTACGCAAAAACCACAACGTGATATGCCAATTGCTATTTACCCTTCATAAGTACCCTTTTCATCGAATCTGATCCGACTAAAGTGGGAGAGACAGACACCCGCTAGCCACCTTACGCAACTAGTGCATGTCAGTCGGTGGAACCAGTCTCACGTAAGCGTACGTGTAAGGTCGGTCCGGGCCGCTTCATCCCACAATGCCGCCGAATCAAGATTGGACTAGTAACGGCAAGCAAATTGAACAAAATCAATGCCCACAACTACTTTGTGT
The DNA here is from genome assembly GCF_018294505.1 of Triticum aestivum. Classification (NCBI taxonomy): domain Eukaryota; kingdom Viridiplantae; phylum Streptophyta; class Magnoliopsida; order Poales; family Poaceae; genus Triticum; species Triticum aestivum. The sequence goes on along the minus strand of NC_057812.1, from coordinate 89,485,457 downwards.
TCTACTCATGCATAGAAACTACGCATAGACCTAGTTCATGATGCCACTGTTGGGGAACGTAGCAGAAATTCAAAATTTTCCTACGTGTCACCAAGATCTATCTATGGAGAAACCAGCAACGAGGGGAAGGAGAGTGCATCTACATACCCTTGTAGATCGCTAAGCGGAAGCGTTCAAGAGAACGGGGTTGAAGGAGTCGTACTCGTCGTGATCCAAATCGCCGGAGATCCTAGTGCCGAACGGACGGCACCTCCGCGTTCAACACACGTACAGCCCGGTGACGTCTCCCATGCCTTGATCCAGCAAGGAGAGAGGGAGAGGTTGAGGAAGACTCCATCTAGCAGCAGCACAACGGCGTGGTGGTGGTGGAAGAGCATGGTGATCCAGCAGGGCTTCACCAAACACCGCGAGATATGAGGAGAAATAGAGGTAGGGCTGCGCCAACAAGAGAAGAAACTTCGTCTATGGGTTGCTCCTTTGCCTCCACTATATATAGGGGGAGAGGGGGGGCTGCGCCCCCACCTAGGGTTCCACCCTAGGGGCAGCGGCCAGCCCAGATCCCATCTGGTGGGGCGGCCAAGGGGAGGGGGAGAGGGAGGTGCACCAGGCATGGGCCCTAAGGCCCATCTGCCCTTAGGGTTTGCCCCCCTCCTCCCCTTAGGCGCCTTGGGCCCTTGTGGGGGGCGCACTAGCCCACCTGGGGCTGGTCCCCTCCCACACTTGGCCCATGCAGCCCTCCGGGGCCGGTGGCCCCACTTGGTGGACCCCCGGGACTCTCCTGGTGGTCCCGGTATGTTACCGATAAAACCCGAAACCTTTCCGGTGACCAAAACAGGACTTCCCATATATAAATCTTTACCTCTGGACCATTCCGGAACTCCTCGTGACATCCGGGATCTCATCCGGGACTCCGAACAACATTCGGTAACCACATACAAACTTCCTTTATAACCCTAGCGTCATCGAACCTTAAGTGTGTAGACCCTACGGGTTCGGGAACCATGCAGACATGACCGAGACGTCCTCCGGTCAATAACCACCAGCGGGATCTAGATACCCATGTTGGTTCCCACATGTTCCACAATGATCTCACTGGATGAACCACGATGTCGAGGATTCAATCAATCCCGTATACAATTCTCTTTGTCTAGTGGTATTGTACTTGCCCGAGATTCGATCGTCGGTATCCCGATACCTTGTTCAATCTCATTATCGGCAAGTCTCTTTACTCGTTCCGTAACACATCATCCCATGATCAACTCCTTTATCACATTGTGCACATTATGATGATGTCCTACCGAGTGGGCCCAGAGATACCTCTCCGTCACACGGAGTGACAAATCCCAGTCTCGATTCGCGCCAACCCAACAGACACTTTCGGAGATACCCGTAGTGCACCTTTATAGCCAGCCAGTTATGTTGTGACGTTTGGCACACCCAAAGTATTCCCACGGTATCCGGGAGTTGCACAATCTCATGGTCTAAGGAAATGATACTTGACATTAGAAAAGCTTTAGCATGCGAACTACACGATCTTGTGCTATGCTTAGGATTGGGTCTTGTCCATCACATCATTCTTCTAATGATGTGATCCTGTTATCAATGACATCCAATGTCCATGGTCAGGAAACCGTAACCATCTATTGATCAACGAGCTAGTCAACTAGAGGCTTACTAGGGACATGGTGTTGTCTATGTATCCACACATGTATCTGAGTTTCCTATCAATACAATTCTAGCATGGATAATAAACGATTATCATGAACAAGGAAATATAATAATAACTAATTTATTATTGCTTCTAGGGCATATTTCCAACACAGTCGGCCTCTATATGAATAGTTAAGTCGATCCCAAACAGATTGCGTATGCTCTTCTGGAAACGGCACCCTCGGTCCACTCGGTTTCATATACTGACTGAACATATCAGCTGATGGTGACCTTGGTCGCTTCAGATGAGTCGGCCGATTAAAGCTAGAACCGGCCGACTGGTTGGTGTACTTGGACAACAACATATCAAAAGTTGGCTTGATCCGCTTGCGTTGTACTTTAACTTCATTCCTTTTCCACTTGCCAATTTCTGGACTCTTGGGCTTGACAAATCTCACACAAGCATTTTCTTGCACTTGCAGTTGCCCCCCGAGTGTAGGATTCTTGATGGTGATTTTGATCATTTCCTTGCCATCGGGTTGCTTACCAAGAACAACCTGTCTCCCCAAGACCTTGTTGTCCTCCTTGTCTTTCCTGGGCTCACCAACAATGACATTAGCTTTATTAGCAGATTCGGCTACCTCCAGCCGAATGAGTAGCTTCTTCCCCTCCAAATCCATGGTATTCATTGGAAAAGGCTGTTTATCAACTTGCATCTCAGAAAAGTTCAATCGTCCGTCATTAATGGCCGATTGTATCTGTCGTCGAAAAACATTGCAATTGTTAGTAGCATGAGAAAAAGAATTATGATACTTGCAATAAGCACGCCGTTTTAGCTCTTCAAACGACGGTAAAGTATGAGATATTCTAATAATCTTAGCCTGCAGCAAAGCATCAAATATTCTATCACACTTAGCAATGTTAAAAGTAAACTTCATCTCTTCATCACGATTCTTATGAATCGGTTTCAGATCATTGCAAGTAAAGGGTTTGGCCTTAGATGGCCAAACAAATTCAGTAGCAAAAACATCACCCTCATCGTCCGAGTGATCACTATCATATTCCACCATATTCATCTTTGGACGATCGGCTTTGTATCTATGCACTTCTTTGAGATCTTTGCTTTGGCTTTCCTGAGCCAATGCCCTTTGTAAGACTTGGTTGATATTTAAGAACTCATAACCTTCTAGCTTTTCTCTAATGGGAGTTCTCAAACCACTCAGCACTAGGTCTGCCAAGTCTCTCTCGGTTATCACCAAACTAAAACACCGGTTTTTTGTTTCTCTGAATCTCTTGACGTAATCGGAGACCGATTCATCATGCTTCTGTTTAACCGATGTTAGATGTGATAACTTGAGTTCATTGTCGCTGCTATAAAAGTGATCATGAAATTTCTGCTCTAGCTGTGACCAAACCCGAATGGAACCATGTGGTAAAGAAGAAAACCATGAAAATGCAGTACCAGTTAAAGATAAAGGAAACAAACACACTTTCAACTCATTTAGTGAGCCTGCTTCACCTAGTTGTGCTAAGTATTGACTAACATGATCCCATGTGGTTTTTGTGCCCTCTCCATTGAACTTAACAAAATCTGGAATCTTATATCCCGGAGGGCACTAGATGGCATCAAAGTACTCGGGGTACGACTTTTGGTAAATCCGATTCCGAGGTAACTCAACTCCAAAATTCTCCCTAAGCATCTTAGCCATCTCCTCTCTAAGATTAGCTATACCATCATCCGTAGTGGACGATGAAGCTTGTGGCAGTGACATAGGAAGAGTATGGTTACTAGCTGTAGGTAGGAATTGTTGCATGTATGTCGACCCATAATTTGGTAGTGGTCGAGTGGTTGTAGCTGTAGGTAGAGTTTGGTTCGGCGTTGCCACCGAACCTGTCATGCTCATAATAGGATTAATGGGTGTAGTCACAATCTGATTTGTTTGGGTAGGATCATAAGTCATCGGCACGGGAGGCGCCGATGCAATAGGTAAAGCCAGATTAGGGTTTTGCACACTAGCAGCTACACCATTATTACCACTAGACGATTGAGATATATTCTTCTGAGCATTAGTATTTTCCATAAAAGTTTGATAGACTAGATTGTTACCATCAGCAATACGACTTTCAATCTCAGCCCACTGCTCAGGAGAAAAGGCAGTACTTACAGAGGGTTTAACCTGCTCGGGTTGAAGAGGAGGGAACTTGATTTCTTCAATCGGAGTGATGTTGCCTTGGCGATCCTTCTTGAACTTTGCAAGGAACTCCTGGAAGTCCTTCTCCTCGCGCGCCTTCTTGTACTCCTCATAAACTTGGCGATGATCGGCCGATATCTCATCAAGACTGGGCTTAATGATGTTATCGGCGTCTACCTCAGATGGCTTGGGAATATCAGACATGGTGGATGAAGACGATTGATCTTCCTTCCCCAACGGAGTCGCCAAAAAGTGTGTCGACACACGAACATGTCACGTGTACCCTCGGCGCCGGGGGCGATGCACCGCAGCTCACGTCGCAGGAGACCCGACCGACGGCGCAACACACAAGACAGTCGACGGGCGCTTTTGCAGACCCAAAAACCCCACACCCCGGGAGGGACCCCGTCAGGGAGTGCAGCGGCTATGGGCTGCCCTAGGTCGATTCGCTCGCCCCTAGAGCATCGGGATTCGCAGCTCTCAAACACGAAGAACAGCGAAGAACGAGATAGAAAAACGGTGGAGAGATAAAACGTAGATGAAAAAGTAGTATATTGATTTGTTCGATTGTGTGCTATTCAATCGGCCGTCACCCCCAAGATATATAAGAGGCGGCTGCACTTCCCGTACAAGTAAATGATTCATCTAGGCTTTCCTTACAAGAAAAATTACATCAATTCACGTCCTAGAGTCCTAATTCTATTCCAACTCGGATTCAGTCTGAATCTGGCCCAAACTCTATCTTCCTTCTTGCACGGGCCGCCGGGCTTGCATATGATCTCCGATCGAGACGGCCCAAATATCAAACTTGTGCGCCTCGACGATACGAACAACTCCCATGTTGATCATTTTTTCAAATAAGGCCATCTTGAATACTTTTCGAGGTCATCTTTATCTTCCAGTCGGACTCGGTTTTGCAGTAGACTGGATTATCCGAGTCTCGTAGTGAATTTGTAGGCTATATATTATCTCTGATGATGATGACTCCAAAATCAAAATTTACTGTCTTGATGATACGCACAACTTCTGTATTGGACACTTCTTCATCCAAGGTCATTTTGATAAACTTTCGAGCACATGTTCAATTTCGCTCGGATTTGAGCTCATCCACTCGGATATTAGATACTTTCACTCGGATCGTCCGATTGGACTTTTTCACTCGGAAGACAATCTTTCACTCGGATGACTATATTTCCACTCGGATGACTATATTTCCACTCGGAAGGCACTATCTTATTCACTCGGATGACTATATTTCCACTCGGAAGGCACTATCTTATTCAATCGGCAAGTTTTCGTCCCGATGGTAATCTTTTCACTCGGAATATTTTCACCTGGACGACAATTTCACTCGAATGATCATATTTTCACTCGGATGACTACATTTCCACTTGGATAATAATAAGTTCATCCGGTCAGCAAACTTTCACTCGACCGTAAAATTTCACTCGACTGAAAACTTTCACTCGACCGTAAACTTTCACTCAGATGGTAAACTTTTCACTTGGATTTCCGACTGAAAGCATAGCCCGATCTTGATTTGTCTCTCCAGGCCTCATATGATCTCGGATTGAGACGAATTATATATGAAAATCGATCGGCTCGACGAGACGAAACTTTTCCATGTTGAAGGTTTTTCGATTCAAGGCCGTATTGCTGGCCGAATTACTCGCGCAACCTATCAGACAAGTGTCTGGCACCTCGCGCCATATTTCCGTTGAGGTTCAGTCTGCAGTATATTGCCTCTAACTTTTGCATATGAACTCGGATTGAGATGATTTATATATCAAAATCGATTGCCTCGACGAGACGAAGACAATTCCTTAAGAGTGCTCCTCCATCAAAGGTCATCTTGGAGACGTGATTGGCCAAAAACCACTCGGAACATTGAACTATGCCACTCAGAGTATAGTTTCGGTCCGTAAGATAAAGTCGAATGAATATAACCGAAACATCAAAGTGGTTCCACTCGGTGACGTGAATATTTTTATGCTGAAAACTCATTCACTCGAGACCATCTTCATTGCAATCTGTATCTTGCCAAAATCAGGTGTCAACAGTTTGTACGTAGAATTAAATTGGCAAGCACGCCAAGAACAATTCTAGAACATCCTCCCAATATCATGTTCTCCCTCCCATCATTTTTTTGAAATGACAAGATTCCTACATTCATTAAGAAGAAATGAGTTGCCCGGTTAATTACGGAAAACTGAGCGAAAACCAGATTTGAAGGAAATATGCCCTAGAGGCAATAATAAAGTTATTATTTATTTTCATATATCATGATAATTGTTTATTATTCATGCTAGAATTGTATTAATCGGAAACCTAGTACATGTGTGAATACATAGACAAACAGAGTGTCACTAGTATGCCTCTACTTGACTAGCTCGTTGAATCAAAGATGATTAAGTTTCCTAGCCATAGACATGATTTGCCGGCATCGGCGACGTCACTTGACGCTGTTACCCTTCCTGGAGGTGAAGCCGAGGTCCCCCCTATCCACCCCCGAACCCCTCTCGGACGGAAGTCCAAAATTCAGTCTGGATTGGGCGGCGGCGGCGGTGTCCTGCACGTCATATCCTCCATGGAGGCGCTGTCTTGGGAGGAATTGCTGTTCGGGGGAGAGATGTTGTGGATGGTGGGCTCCGAGTAGCTCCAGTAGTGGTGATGGTGTGGAGGTTGCCAGGTGGTGCGGCGTTGTATCTACCACGTCATTGACGACGAGTGGTGGCGTCATGGTGCAGCTGCATATCGACGACGGATGCGGCTGGATGGACGAGCGTAGGGTGGTCGAGCTGTCTGGCGCCATGGTGGCGTCGACGGCAGGTCTGACAAGGTCTGTGCGTCAGTACCTGCTCTGGAGATGGATCGATGGAAGAAGGCAACGACAACCTCGGTGAGTGCGCCGGACCAGCGTGTGACCCAGTCCCGGTATGTCGCTAGGATGGGGCATCCGGTATTAGATGTTAGGATTTGGTGTGATGTCTGTTTGGTATTAGGCTCGGACATTCGGCACCACTGCATCAAGGGGGTAGGAGTAGCGACAGGTGTTGCCTAGATGGTGGCTTTAGGCTTACTGATGTACTACTTTGTAAGGTCTTTTGTGCTTAATAATTAATAAAGTGGCCGTATGCATCGTCCAGATGCAGAGGCCGGGGATGCATCCTCCTTTTCTAAAAAAAAGCCATAGACATGATTGCCATTTGATTAACGGGATCACATCATTAAATAATGATGTGATTGACTTGACCCATTCCGTTAGCTTAGCACTTGATCGTTTAGTATGTTGCCATTGCTTTCTTCATGACTTATACATGTTCCTATGACTATGAGATTATGCAACTCCCGTTTACCGAAGGAACACTTTGTGTGCTACCAAACGTCACAACATAACTGGGTGATTATAAAGGTGCTCTATAGGTGTCTCCGAAGGTACTTGTTGAGTTGGCGTATTTCGAGATTAGGATTTGTCACTCCGATTGTCGGAGAGGTATCTCTGGCCCCTCTCGGTAATGCACATCACTATAAGCCTTGCAAGCAATGTAAGTAATGAGTTATTTGCGGGATGATGTATTACAGAACGAGTAAAGAGACTTTCCGGTAACGAGATTGAACTAGGTATTGAGATACCGACGATCGAATCTCGGGGAAAGTAACATACCAATGACACAGGGAACAACATATGTTGTTATGCGGTTTGACCGATAAAGATCTTCGTAGAATATGTGGGAGCCAATATGAGCATCCAGGTTCCGCTATTGGTTATTGGCCGGAGACATGTCTCGATCATGTCTACATAGTTCTCAAACCCGTAGGGTCCACACGCTTAAAGTTCTGTGACAATCGATATTATGAGTTTATGTGATTTGATGTACTGAAGGTAGTTCGGAGTCTCGGATGAGATCGGGGATATGACGAGGAGTCTCGAAATGCTCAAGACGTAAAGATCGATATATTGGACCACTATATTCGAACATCGGAAAGGTTCCGAGTGATTCGGGTATTTTTCGGAGTACCGGGAAGTTACAGGAATACGGGAAGAAGTATTGGGCCTCAATGGGCCAAGTGGTGGAAGAGAGAAGGTAGGGCGCGTGACCCCCCTAGCCCAAACAGAATTGGACTAGGGGGCCGGCCCCCTTTCTCCTTTTCCTCCCTCTCCTTCCTTCTCCCCTTCCCCCTTCCTTTCCTCCTCCTAGTAGGAGTAGGAAAGGGGAGTCCTACTCCTACTAGGAGGAGGACTCCTCCTCCTAGCGCGTCCTAGGAGGGCCGGCCGGCCTCCCCCTTGCTCCTTTATATACGGGGACAGGGGGCATCCTAGAACACACAAGTTGATCTGTTGATCTCTCCTAGCCGTGTGCGGTGCCCCCCTCCATCATAATCCACCTCGATCATATTGTAGCGGTGCTTAGGCGAAGCCCTGCGTCGGTAGCATCATCATCACCGTCATCACGCTGTCGTGCTGACGAAACTCTCCCATGAAGCTCTGCTGGATTGGAGTTCGTGGGACGTCATCGAGCTGAACGTGTGCTGAACTCGGAGGTGCCGTGCGTTCGGTACTTGGATCGGTCGGATCGTGAAGATGCACGACTACATCAACCGCGTTTTGCTAACGCTTCCGCATTTGGTCTACGAGGGTACGTAGACACACTCTCCCCTCTCGTTGCTATGCATCACCATGATCCTATGTGTGCGTAGGAATTTTTTGAAATTACTATGTTTCCCAACAGTGGCATCCGAGCCAGGTTTATGTGTAGATGTCATATGCACGAGTAGAACACAAGTGAGTTGTGGGCGATACAAGTCATACTGCTTACCAGTATGTCATATTTTGGTTCGACGGTATTGTTGGATGAAGTGGCCCAGACCGACATTACGCGTACGCTTACGCAAGACTCGTTGTACCGACGTGCTTTGCACACAGGTGGCTGGCGGGTGTCAATTTCTCCAACTTTAGTTGAACCGAGTGTGACTATGCCCGGTCCTTGTTGAAGGTTAAAACAACACTAACTTGACGAAATATCATTGTGGTTTTGATGCGTAGGTAAGAACGGTTCTTGCTCAAGCCCGTAGCAGCCACGTAAAATTTGCAACAATAAAGTAGAATACGTCTAACTTGTTTTTGCAGGGCATGTTGTGATGTGATGTGGTCAAGACGTGATAAGATATAAATTATTGTATGAGGTGATCATGTTTTGTTAAATTTATCGGCAACTGGCTGAAGCCTTATGGTTGTCTCTTTATTGCATTAGATGCAAGCACCAAATAATTGCTTTACTTTATTGCTATGCGATAGCAATAGTTGCAAGAGCAATAGTTGGTGAGACGACCATGTGACGACATGTTGATAGATATCAAGATGATGGAGATCATGGTGTCAAGCCGGTGACGATAGAGATCATGACGGTACTTTGGAGATGGAGATCAAAGGCGCAAGATGATCATGGCCATATCATGTCACATATTTTGATTGCATGTGATGTTTATCTTTTATGCATCTTATTTTGCTTAGTTCGACGGTATATTTATAAGATGATCCCTTACTAAATTTCAAGGTAAAAGTGTTCTCCCGGAGTATGCACCGTTGCCAAAGTTCATCGTGCCGAGAGACCACGTGATGATCGGGTGTGATAAGCTCAACATTCATCTACAACGGGTGTAAGACAATTTTACACACGCAGAAATACTCGGGTTAAACTTGACGAGCCTAGCATATGCAGATATGGCCTCGGAACACTGGAGACCGAAAGGTCGAGCGTGAATCATATAGTAGATATGATCAACATAGTGATGTTCACCATTGAAAACTACTCCATCTCACATGATGACCGAACATGGTTTAGTTGATTTGGATCACGTGACCATTTAGATGACTAGATGGATGTCTATCTAAGTGGGAGTTCTTAAGTAATATTATTAATTGAACTTTAATTTATCATGAACTTAATCCTGATAGTATTTGCATAACTATGTTGTAGATCAATAGCTCGTGATGTTGCTCCCCGTTTATTTTTTATATGTTCCTAGAGAAAAACTATGTTGAAAAATGTGAGTAGAAATGATGCGGACTAGCTCCGCAATCTGAGGTTTATCCTCATTGCTGCACAGAAGAATTATGTCCTTGATGCACCGCTAGGTGACAGACCGATTGCAGGAGCAAAAGCAGACGTTATGAACGTTTGACAAAGCTCGGTATGATGACTACTTGATAGTTTAGTGCACCATGCTTTACGGCTTAGAACCAGGACTTAAAAAATGTTTTGAACGCCACGGAGCATATAGGATGTTCCAAGAGTTGAAATTGGTATTTCATACTCATGCCCGTGTCGAGAGGTATGAGACCTCTGACAGTGCTTTGCCTACAAGATGGAGGAGAATAGCTCAACCAGTGAGCATGTGCTCAGATTGTTTGAGTACTACAATTGCTTGAATCAAGTGGGAGTTAATATTCCAGATAATATAGTAATTGACAAAGTTCTCTAGTCACTACCACCAAGTTACTAGAACTTAGTGATGAACTATAATATGCAAGGGATGACGAAAATAATTCCCAAGCTCTTCGTGATGCTGAAATCGACGAAGGTAGAAATCAAGAAAAGCATCAAGTGTTGATGGTTGACGAGACCACTAGTTTCAAGAAAAGGGCAAAGGGAAGAATGGGAACTTCAAGAAGAACGACAAGCAAGTTGTTGCTCAAGTGAAGAAGCCCAAGTCTGGACCTAAGCCTGAGACTGAGTGCTTCTACTGCAATGAGACTAGTCACTGGAAGTGGAACTGCCCCAAGTATTAGGCGGATAAGAAGGATGGCAAAGTGAACAAAGGTATATCGGATATACATGTTATTGATGTGTACTTTACTAGTGTTTATAGCAACCCCTCGGTATTTGATACTAGTTCAGTTGCTAAGAGTAGTAACTTGAAACGGGAGTTGCAGAATGAACAGAGACTAGTTAAGGGTGAAGTAACGATGTGTGTTGGAAGTAGTTCCAAGAATGATATGATCATCATCACACACTCCCTATACTTTCGGGATTAGTTTTGAACCTAAATAAGTGTTATTTGATGTTTGCGTTGAGCATGAATATGATTTGATCATGTTTATTTCAATACAGTTATTCATTTAAGTTAGAGAATAATTGTTATTCTGTTTACATGAATAAAACCTTTTATGATTATACACCCAATGAAAATGGTTTGTTGAATCTCGATCGTAGTGATACACATATTCATAATATTGAAGCCAAAAGATGCAAAATTAATAATGACTGTGCAACTTATTTGTGGCACTGCCGTTTAGGTCATATTGGTGTAAAGCGCATGAAGAAAATCCATGCTGATGGACTTTTGGAATCACTTGATTATGAATCAGTTGATGCGTGCGAACCATGCCTCATGGGCAAAGATGACTAAGACTCCGTTCTCCAGAACAATGGAGCGAGCAACTGACTTATCGGATATAATACATACTGATGTATGAGGTCCGATGAGTGTTGAGGCACACGGCGGGTATCGTTATATTCTGACCTTCACAGATGATTTGAGCAGATATGGGTATATCTACTTGAAGAAACATAAGTATGAAACATTTGAAAAGTTTAAAGAATTTCAGAGTGAAGTGGAAAATCATCGTAACAAGAAAATAAAGTTTCTACGATCTAATCGTAGAGGCGAATATTTGAGTTACGAGTTTGGTCTTCAATTAAAACAATGTGGAATAGTTTCACAAACTCATGCCACCTGGAACACCACAGCGTATTGGTGTGTCCGAACGTCATAACCGTACTTTCTTTGATATAGTGCAATCTATGATGTCTCTTACCGATTTACCACTATCATTTTGGGGTTATGCATTAGAGACAACTGCATTCACATTAAAAAGGGCACCATCTAAATCCGTTGAGACGACACCGTATGAACTGTGGTTTAGCAAGAAACCTAAGCTGTCGTTTCTTAAAGTTTGGGGTTGCGATGCTTATGTGAAAAAGTTTCATCTTAATAAGCTCAAACCCAAGTCGGAGAAGTGCGTCTTCATAGGATACCCAAAAGTAACTATTGGGTACACCTTCTATCACAGATCCGAAGGCAAGATATTTGTTGCTGAGAATGGATCCTTTCTAGAGAAGGAGTTTTTCTCGAAGGAAGTGAGTGGGAGGAAAGTAGAAACTTGATGAGGTAACTCTACCTGCTCCCTTATTGGAAAGTAGTTCATCACAGAAATCTGTTTCTATGACTCCTACACCAATTGGTGAGGAAGCTAATGATGATGATCATGTAAATTCAGATCAAGTTACTACTAAACCTCGTAGGTAAACCAGAGTGAGATCCGCACCAGAGTGGTACGGTAATCCTGTTCTGGAGGTCATGTTAATTGACTATGACAGACCTACGAACTATGATGAAGCGATGATGAGCCCAGATTCCACGAAATGGCTTGAGGCCATGAAATCTGAGATGGGATCCATGTATAAGAACAAACTGTGGACTTTGGTTGACTTGCCCGATGATCGGCAAGCCATAGAAAATAAATGAATCTTCAAGAGGAAGACAGACGCTGATAGTAGTGTTACTATCTACAAAGCTAGACTTGTCAAAAAAGGTTTTGACAAAGTTGAAGGTGTTGACTACGATGAGATTTTCTCACTCGTAGCGATGCTTAAGTCTGTCCGAATCATGTTAGCAAATTGCCAGATTTTATGAAATCTGGCAAATGGATGTCAAAATTGCATTCCTTAATGGATTTCTTAAAGAAGGTTTTGTCAATCCTAAAGGTGCTAACAAAATGTGCAAGCTCCAGCGATCCATCTATGGACTGGTGCAAGCATCTCAGAGTTGGAATATACGCTTTGATGAGTTGATCAAATCATATAGTTTTATACAGACTTGCGGTGAAGCCTGTTGAGGGAGTCCTGGATTAGGGGGTCCTCGGACAGCCTGACTATATACTTTGGCCGGACTGTTGGACTATGAAGATACAAGATTGAAGACTTCGTCCTGTGTCCAGGTGGGACTCTCCTTTGCGTTGAAGGCAAGCTTGGCAATTAGGATATGTAGATCTCCTCCCTTGTAACTGACTCTGTGTAACCCTGCCCCCTCCGGTGTCTATATAAACCGGAGGGTTTAGTCCGTAGGACAACAACAATCAGAATCATCGGCTAGCTTCTAGGGTTTAGCCTCTACGATCTCGTGGTAGATCAACTCTTGTAATACTCATATCATCAAGATCAATCAAGCAGGAAGTAGGGTATTACCTCCATCGAGAGGGCCCGAACCTAGGTAAACATTGTGTCCCCCGCCTCCTGTTACCATCAGCCTTAGACGCACAGTTCGGGACCCCCTACCCGAGATCTGCCGGTTTTGACACCGACATTGGTGCTTTCATTGAGAGTTCCACTGCGCCGTCATGATAAAGGCTTGATGGCTCCTTCGATCATCGGTAACGATGCGATCCAGGGTGAGGTTTTTTCCCCCGGACAGATCTTCGTATTCGGCGGCTTCATACTGCAGGCCAACTCGCTTGGCCATCTGGAGCAGATCGAGAGCTATGCCCCTGTCCATCAGGTCAGGTTTGGAAGCTTGAACTATACTGCCGACATCCGCAGAGACTTGATCTTCAACGGATTCGATCCCATGTCAGGTGAGCCACACAGTCACGACGAGCATGACTTAGCTCTACCGTCGGACGATGTGCGGGAGATCACACATGTGGCTACTCTGGCCCTCAATCCGGAGCAGATCATGCAGTCCGAGGACGGGTGGATGGACCCCGCCACGGAGGCCGCACACTCAGCGGAGATAGAGCCGAATACTGACTTCACCTCCTATGAGACCTGTGTTACCGGACCCTTGGATTCGTCCCCGGCCACAGGCTCCGAACCGCCTGCGTCCGTGCCTATCCAATCTGATTGGGCACTGATCATGGAGTTTACCTCCGCAAATATTTTTCAGCACTTGCCCTTAGGCGATGTGCTAGATTCATTGAGGTCTCTCTCCTTGTCAAGAGACCCTTGGCCGAACTATGTCCGGCTTGAGTGGGAAGCGGACGACAAAGAAATTCATTCCCCACCCACCACCCACTTATAGCCACTGTCGATGACTTAACCGACATGCTTGATTTCGGCTCTGAAGACATCGACGGTATGGACGACGATGCATGAGAAGAATAGGAACCACCACCCACAGGGCGCTGGACAACCACCTCATCATATGATATATATGGTGGACACCCCCAAATAAAGCGATGGAAATAAGGCAACGGAGGATAATCCCCCTGAGAAGCAATCTAAGCACCGGCGTCATCGGCGCCGCTCTAAGCCCCGCCATAGCAAAAGCAGTGATACCGACACAAGAGATAATAACGCTGCGGATAGTGCTAAAGACGAACACAACCCCCTCCAGCCAGGCTTCGAGCGGGAGGATGGGCAAGCTAGCCCTAAAGAACAGGCGACAGACGGAGAATCAGAGGATGACAATTACATGCCCCTCTTCGAAGACGAGTTGAGCCTCGGCGACGAAGAATTTATTGTGCCTGAGGATCCCGTCGAGCAGGAGCGCTTCAAGAGCCGGCTTATAGCCACCGCAAAAAGACTAAAGAAAAAGCAGCAGCAGCTTCAAGCTAACCAAGATCTGCTAGCAGATAGATGGACCGAGGTCCTGGCAGCCGAGGAATACGAACTCGAGCGCCCAACCAAAAGTTACCCAAAGCGCAAGTTGCTACCCCAACTCGAGGAGGAAGCATTAAAGCCTACACTACTAGCGTATGATGCGGCTGACTGGCCACCTCGTGGCCAAGACAAAGCGGCATATCACCCCGAAGTCCGGCTCGCACCCCGTCGCCAGTCAAACAAAAACACCAAGGCCTGGGGCTACATGCAGGACCTGCGAGACGTATTGGAAAACAAAGCAGGACATACAAGATCGATCTACGGATCACAGGGCGCGCCCCAACGCGTGACGACGACCGTCACGCCGGATATACTAACAAATCTGGCTGGGCCAAGTACATCAGACAAGACTTGTATGAACTGCATCGTGACATAGCCCGGCACAGATGCGCCGCACACCCCCTATGCTTCACCGACGAAGTAATGGATCACGAATTCCAAGAAGGGTTTAAACCCGTGAACATTGAATCATATGATGATACAACAGCCCCCGCGGTATGGATTGAAGATTTCCTCCTCCACATCCACATGGCCCGCGGTGACGATCTACATGCCATCAAGTACCTCCCACTAAAACTCAAAGGGCCGGCTCGGCATTGGCTGAATAGCCTGCCGGCAAACTCCATTGGCAGTTGGGAGAACTTGGAAGACACATTCCTTGACAACTTCCAGGGCACTTATGTGCGACCACCGGACGCTGATGACTTGAGTCACATAAGCCAACAGCCCGGGGAGTCAGCCAGGAAATTCTGGACTCGGTTCCTAACTAAAAAGAACCAAATTGTCGACTTTCTGGATGCTGAGGCCTTAGCGGCATTTAAGCGTAACATCCGCGAAGAGTGGCTCGCCCGACACCTCGGCCAAGAGAAGCCGAAGTCCATGGCAGCCCTCACGACACTCATGACCCGCTTTTGTGCGGGCGAGGACAGCTGGCTGGCTCGTAGCAACAACACATCAAGAAATCCTGGCAATTCAGATGCCAAAGATAGCAACGGCAAGCCATGTCACAACAGACACAAGCACCGCAACAACAGCGACAATGCCGAAGACACGACAGTCAACGCCGGATTCAGTGGCTCTAAATTCGGTCAGCGGAAAAAGTCGTTCAAAAGAAGAAATCCGGGCCCGTCCAGTTTGGACCGCATGCTCGATCTCTCATGTCAAATTCACGGCACCCCCGATAAACCAGCCAACCACACCAACAGAGAATGCTGGGTGTTCAAACAGGCCGACAAGTTAAATGCCGAAAACAAGGAAAAGGGGCTGCATAGCAACGACGAGGAGGAGCCCCGGCGGCCGAACACAGGAGGACAGAAGAAATTTCGTCCCCAAGTGAAAACGGTGAACATGATATACGCAACCCATATTCCCAAGCGGGAACTGAAGCGTGCACTAAGGGACGTCTATGCGATGGAGCCAGTCGCCCCAAAGTTCAACCCATGGTCTTCTTGTCCGATCACTTTCGATCGCAGGGACCACCCTACCAGTATCCGTCATGGAGGTTCTGCCGCATTGGTCCTTGACCCCATCATTGACGGATTTCACCTCACTCGAGTCCTTATGGACGGTGGCAGCAGCCTGAACCTGCTCTATCAGGATATAGTCCGCAAAATGGGTATCGACCCCTCGAGGATCAAACCCACAAAAACCACCTTTAAAGGTGTCATACCAGGTGTAGAGGCATGTTGTACGAGCTCAATCACACTTGAAGTGGTCTTCGGATCTCCGGACAACTTCTGAAGCGAGGACTTGATCTTTGATATCGTCCCCTTCCGCAGTGGCTATCACGCACTGCTCGGACGAACCGCATTCGCCTGATTCAATGCGGTACCGCATTATGCATACCTCAAACTCAAAATGCCAGGACGTCGCAGGGTTATAACTGTTAATGGAAACACAAAACGCTCGCTCCGTACGGAGGAGCACACTGCGGCCCTCGCAGCAGAAGTACAAAGCAGCCTTCTGAGGCAAACCGCCAATTCCGCGATAAAGCCCCTGGACACCTTCAAGCGCGTCCGGAGTACCCTGCAACAGGATCGCCTGACATGTTCAGAGCTCGCCTAGCAATTCGGCCTCCGTCCTAGTCCCAGTCAAGCGGCAAAATTTGCGCCGCGCGTACATAATTATGCACTCAAGATACCATGGGCATGGGTGGAGGCACGGCCATGGCACGGCCCACAATGCGGCTCAACCGCCTCAGGACCCGTATATCTTTACCATTTTCTTCCTTCCAGGCCCCTATTCTCTGAAGGCCCTCTCCAATAGCCTAATCATCGGACCCATCACAGGAAGGAAACACCAAGGAAGCAAGAAGCTTTGACGTACAAGGGAATCCCCAGGTGGTCTCTCATAACGATCACTATACCTGTTTTACATAC
Organism: Triticum aestivum; assembly: GCF_018294505.1. Lineage (NCBI taxonomy): Eukaryota > Viridiplantae > Streptophyta > Magnoliopsida > Poales > Poaceae > Triticum > Triticum aestivum. The sequence goes on along the minus strand of NC_057812.1, from coordinate 89,468,576 downwards.
CTACACGCAGCCTGCCCTTGGATAGGACATGTCAAATAGTCCTATTTTTGCTTATTGCACTACTCGTATACATACGCTTTGACGTATCATTTAAATAACAATATACAACGTTAGCTTCTTATTGCATTTCTTCATTTTTTTCCCTGTCTGCTTATTTACGACAAATTGCAACCGTACATTCTGGTATGTCCAATGCGCCAGGGGCTTCAGTGTACCCCATAACACGGCAAGAAAAGTCCGAACACTTTCGACAATGCGGCACCCCGAACTTATAGCATTATATGCATCAACTCTGAATCATGTCTTGGGTCGATAGGTGGGTTTGCCTGGCTCCCATGTTTTGGTACCTTACGTTCCGCTATATCAGCTAAGGTAGCATTGGGAGAACTACTGCGATTGTGTCCCGGTTCTTCCGGACGAGCACCTCAGTAGAGAAAGCCGAAAACTGACTGTCATGATGCGGCGAGAGCTGGTCGCTGTTCGAGAGGTATCAAATCCTTAAAGATTTTTTACGCTTCGGGCGAGGAATCGACCTTGTCCGATTTTGGCGTATATAGCACCCCAAGTTCGGCCTTCCGAATACTAGGGGCTTCGCCAAAATTTAAAATTGTAGACTTGTATGGCTAAGTGAGAGTGATAAAGCTGTATAGTCTGATTGCCTTGTTCGCTACACTAAACACCTCCTTAAAGGACCAAATTTTTTTGGATAAAGAGTGTTTAAGATTTATCCCGGACACCTCAGTACTAGTACATGGGGGCAGAAGCCTACGACTGGCCAACTCTCAGATTTTATAAACGGCCGCACAGAAGGTAATATTTTAAATCGACAAGCGTTAAATAGCGCACGTGAACTCGTTTTCATATTACAGGATCACATGAGTACATTCATTCAAATATTACATCCTTAGCACATTCCTCCGCCACAAGGCGGGCACCCTTCAGGACACTGTCATAATACTTTTCGGGGTGGCGATGCTCCTTGCCCTCTGGTGGCCCCTCCTTCACTAGCTTTTTGGCGTCCATCTTTGCCCAGTGCACTTTTGCACGGGCAAAGGCCCTGCGCACCTTCAATGCAGACGGATCACTTTATGACTTCAAGCCATGGACAGGCATTCACAAGCCGCTTCGGCCACATCCAGACTATGAGACCCTTCATGGCCAGTTCGGCCGCCTTGTGAAGCTCGACCAGTTGCTTCAGCTGGTCGCTCAAAGGCATCGGATGTTCGGTCCCAGTATATTGAGACCAGAACAACTTTTCCGTCGAGCTCCCTTCCTCGGCCCGGTAGAACTCCGCGGCATTCGATACGTTGCTTGGTAGATCTGCGAACGCTCCTGGAGAGCTCCGAATTCGGGTAAGTAAAAGGAAAGTCTCCTTCACATGCTTGATTTGCATAATGAATGCCTTACCCGCCGCTATCTTCTTGACCACCTAAATCTCCTGGAGGGCCTTTTGGGCTTCGGCCTTGGCGTTTTGTGCGTTCTCGAGGAGCTTCGCAAGCTCAGACCCCTGCGTCTTAGAGTCACGCTCCAAGGACTCGTACTTCTTGACAAAATCCTGAAGCTCTTGCTGAACCTCGCTGACTCGGGCCTCTTGCTTCTCGCGCTTGATGCGCTCCTTGGCCACTTTGTCCTCAGCCTCGGACAACGCCTTCTTCAGGGCCGCCACTTCAGTCATGGCCCCTAGCAAAATTCATGATGATCCTATGATCTAATAACCAATTTTCTCTTTATCAATATACAGACGGGGTATCACTTACCTTTGTTCTCTTCGAGCTGCCTCTTGGTAAGGCCAAGCTCTTCCTCGGACCGCTCAAGGCCCCGCTTCAGTCTGGAGACCTCCGTAGTACGCGCGGCAGCGGCCAGCAACGAAGCCTGCTTATTCACATAGACATATTTTGATTAGACTCCTGTGATTGTTACTTGATCCTCTGTTCGGCCTTTCTTTGTGAACACCAAACAGAGCATCAGGGGCTACTGTCTATGCTGTGATATTTTCTCATAATTTGATTACTTACCTCAAAGTCTGTTAGGAGGCTGGCACAGGCTTCGGTCAATCCGCTTTTGGCGGACCAAACCTTCTCGACCACCGCACTCATGATGGTGCGGTGCTCTTCGTCAATGGAAGCGCCGCGAAGAGCTTCCAACAAGTTGTCTGATGCCTCTGGATGGACAAAGGCCATCGGCACAGACGGCTCGCCCCCCTTAGTGTGGGGTCGCCTGACAGAATCCGGAACCACTGGAGGTTCCGGCGCAGTATCTTGCTGGGGGCCAAACTTGCTGCGGCCCCCGTCATTAGAACCCATGGGGGTCTTACCCCCCATGCGCCTGGCATCTGGGATGTCACCTTGTGGCGCCCCCAAAATTATCTCCCCTTGGTCCGGTTCCCTCTAAGAAAACACCTCGATGTCGTCCGTGGGCCAGGGGAGGTGGCTGTCAGGAGTGAATCGTTGTTCATCGCTAACTGGCCCAAAGACTCATCCGAAGAGGATACGTCGATGTGGGCTTTGGATGGACTGCACGATCATGATTGGCATGATAAGAAGCAATAAAAAAACATACCAAGAAGTATTATGGTATCTGAATACTTACGACTTCGCCAGGGGCTTGTCCCTAGGCAACCACTCCTCGTCGCTGTAGGCGGCTGTTGTGGAGTAGTTCGGAAGGAGGGTCCTTCTCTTCTTGGACCCTTCGGCCTCCCCAGATGGGGCGGCCTTCCTTTTCTTGTCTCCCCCGGTTAGGGGGGTGGACTTTCCTCTTCCTCCTCCTCGTTTTCGTGGCAGGAGTGCGCCTCGGTGTTTTCGGACGATGAGTCCGATACAACCTTGCACCGGAGACCTTTCCTGGTCCCCGCGGCCTTTTTCTTGGCCTTCTTCTCCGGCGCCTCATAGGGCACCGGAACAAGCATCTCCATTAAAAGATCCCTTGCTAGATCTTCGGGCAGTGGGGCCGGACAATCAATCCGCTCCGCTGTCGCTACCCAGTCCTGTTAAAATGGCGTGGAGGCTCAAATCCCTCACATGATTATACTGGGGAAAGGAACATCTTATGAGATATAAAGAGCTTACCGGATTGGTGGGACGCTTTTCACTGAGTCCGCGATCCTCGGTAAGGGAAGGAGGTACCTCGGCGGCCTTGAATAGCACCTTCCAGACGTCTTTGTGCGTCATGTCGAAAAGCTCTCGCAGCGTCTGGTGCTTGGCCGGGTCGAACTCCCACATATTGAATGCCTGTCTTTGACACGGAAGGATCCGGTGGAAGAGCATGACCTGGACCACATTGACAAGCTTGATTTTCTTGCTTATCATATTTTTAACACAGTTCTGGAGTCCGGTCAGCTCCACCGATGAACCCCAGGATAGGCCCTTCTCTTTCTAGGAGGTGAGCCGCGTGGGGATGCCGGATCGAAATTCGGGGGCCGCCACCCAGTTGGTGTCGCGTGGCTCGGTGATGTAGAACCACCCCGATTGCCACCCTTCACAGTCTCCACATAGGAACCTTTGAGCCAGGTGGCGTTGGGCATCTTGCCCACCATGGCGCCTCCGCACTATGCTTGTTGGCCGACCACCACCTTCGGTTTCACATTGAAGGTCTTCAGCCACAGGCCGAAGTGGGGCTTGATGCGGAGGAAGGCCTCGCACATGACGATAAACACCGAGATGTTGAGGATGAAATTGGGGGCCAGATCATGGAAGTCTAGCCCGTAGTAGAACATGAGCCCGCGGACAAATGGGTGGAGGGGAAATCCTAGACCGCGGACGAAGTGGGTGAGGAATACAACCCTCTCATGTGGTTCTGGAGTAGGGGTGATCTGCCCCGCGTCTGGGAGACGGTGCGCGATGTCTGCGGCTAGGTATTCGGCTTCCCAGAGCTTCGTAATGTTCTCTCCATAACGGAGGAGACCATCCACTTGCCTCCCGCTCCGGACATGTTTGGAATGGCTTTGCGGAGAAGATGAGAACTTGGGCGAGAATGGATGGGCAGGTGAAGAAGAGGGCGTGGGTGAAAAAGAGGAATCCTTATCCCTTTATAAAGGCGGTAGAAACTGTGCGCCTCCCCACTTGCCTCATAAAATCGTTTATTCCCCAAGCGCCGCGATTGATGGCATGGTTGGGTTACCCGTACCCGTATTGATGAGAATCCCGTGATAAGGGGAACACGATCTCTGCTTCGACAAGACATGCCAATAAAACCGCCTCACAACACGTGCAGTGGCAGGCTGGGAAAAACGGTTCATGATGACCGGACCACGGCAGGATGTCACGTTATGAAAAGTTGTCAGCAGATTAGATTTGTGGAATATTTTACTCTCTGCGGTGGTATGTGGAATTTGTTTTGCAGAGTCGGACACAATCCTTGTGTTCAAAATCTTCTATGGACTATTCAGAGAAGGAACCCGCCTTGCAATGCCGAAGACAATCTGCGCGCCGGACTCATCGTCATTAAAGCCTGGTTCACGGGCTACTGAGGGAGTCCTGAATTAGGGGGTCCTCGGACAGCCGGACTATATACTTTGGCCGGACTGTTGGACTATGAAGATACAAGATTGAAGACTTCGTCCCGTGTCCGGGTGGGACTCTCCTTTGCGTGGAAGGCAAGCTTGGCAATTCGTATATGTAGATCTCCTCCCTTGTAACCGACTCTGTGTAACCCTAGCCCCCTCCGATGTCTATATAAACCGGAGGGTTTAGTTCGTAGGACAACAACAATCAGAATCATAGGCTAGCTTCTAGGGTTTAGCCTCTACAATCTCGTGGTAGATCAGCTCTTGTAATACTCATATCATCAAGATCAATCAAGCAGGAAGTAGGGTATTACCTTCATCGAGAGGGCCTGAACCTGGGTAAACATTGTGTCCCCTGCCTCCTGTTAACATCAGCCTTAGACGCACAGTTCGGGACCCCCTACCCGAGATCCGCCGGTTTTGAAACCGACACCTGTATTTACAAGAAAGTGAGTGGGAGCACTACAACATTTCTGATAAATATATACGAATGACATATTGTTGATCGGAAATAATGTAGAATTTTCTAGAAAGCATAAAGGAGTATTTGAAAGGAGTTTTTTCAAAGAAAGACCTTGATGAAGCTGCTTACACATTGAGCATCAAGATCTATAGAGATAGATCAAGATGCTTGATAAGTTTTTTCAATTAGTACATACTGTCGGTGTCAAAACCGGCGGATCTCGGGTAGGGGGTCCCGAACTGTGCGTCTAGGCCGGATGGTAACAAGAGACGAGGGACACAATGTTTTACCCAGGTTCGGGCCCTCTTGATGGAGGTAAAACCCTACGTCCTGCTTGATTAATATTGATGATATGGGTAGTACAAGAGTAGATCTACCACGAGATCAAGGAGGCTAAACCCTAAAAGCTAGCCTATGGTGTGATTGTTGTATGATGAAGTTGTCCTACACAAAGAGGGTTAGGGTTACACAAAGTCGGTTACACAAAGTCGGTTACAATGGTAGGAGATCTTGAATATCCGCGTCGCCAAGCTTGCCTTCCACGCCAAGGAAAGTCCCATCCGGACACGGGACGGAGTCTTCAATCTTGTATCTTCATAGTCCTGGAGTCCGGCTGAAGGTATAGTCTGGCTACCCGAACACCCCCTAATCCAAGACTCCCTCAGTAGCCCCTGAACCAGGCTTCAATGATGACGAGTCCGGCGCGCAGATTGTCTTCGGCATTGCAAGGCAGGTTCCTCCTCCAAATTCTTCATAAAAGATTGTAAACACCAAGAGTAGTGTCCGGCTCTGCAAAATAAGCTTCCACGTATTGCCATTGAGAGAATAATATTAACACAAATCTAATCTGCTGACATATTCCGTAGCGTGACATCACACTACGGCCAAGCCTTTATTCGAATCGTTTTCACTTCTCCACCTCAGCGTGTTTTGCGAGGCGGTTTCCTTGGCACGTCTTGTCAAAGCAGAGATCGTATCCCCTTTGTTTACGGGATTCTCGTTAATACGGACGTGGGTAACCCAACCGCGCCACTTATCATGGCGCATGGGAGGCAAGCGAGTTTTACTAGGCTGGTGGGGACGCATAGTCGCATCCGCCCATATAAGGGGATAAGGATCCACCTTTTTACCTACGCCTTCTTCCTCCTTTGCCTACCCATCTTCTATGCACCCGAGCTCCAGCGCCCAAGCCCGCACTTCCTACCTCAACCCTCTCCAACAATATCCGGAGCGGGAGGCAAGTGGATGGTCTCCTCCGTCACGGAGGGCCATGTCAAAAGGTTAAGGAAGGCCGGATACTTGTCCAAAGACATCGCGCACCGGCTTCTTGAGGAGGGGCAGCTTCTCCCCACCCCAAGGCCCCATGAGAGGGTAGTATTTCTTCCCCACTTCCTCCGCGGACTGGGTTTTCCTCTCCACCCATTTGTCCGCGGGCTCATGTTCTACTATGGCCTAGATTTCCATGATCTGGCCCCGAACTTCATCCTCAATATCTCGGTGTTTATCGTCGTGTGCGAGGCTTTCCTCTGCATTCGCCCCATTTCGGCCTCTGGCTCAAGACCTTCAACGTCAAGCCAAAGGTGGTGCGCGGCAACTAGGCGGAGTGCGGAGGTGCCATGGCGGGCAAAATTGCCAACGTCCTATGGCTCGAGGGCTCCTTTGTGGAGACCTTGAAGGGGTGGCAGTCAGGGTGGTTTTACATCACCGAGCCACGCGATCCGAAGTGGATCGCAGCCCCTGAATTCCGATCCGGACCCCCTACGCGGCTCACGTCCTGGAAGGAGACGAGCTTGTCGTGGGACGACGAAGAAGAGTTGACCGGACTGCACAAATGCATCCAGTCCCTGGTGAACAAGCAGCTCAAGCTTGTCAATGTAATCCAGGTCATGCTCGTACGCCGGATCCTTCTGTGTCAAGAACGGGACTTCAATTTGTGGGAGTTCAACCCGGCGCAACACCGAACTCTAAGCAGGCTCTTCGACACGACATACGAAGATGTCTGGAGGGGGCTAACCAAAGGCGCTGAGGCTCCCACATCCGCCTCCGAAGACCGCGGATTCAGCTCGCAGCGTCCTGCTGGCGAGGTAAGATATTTCCATCTTTTACAGGATGTTAAGTTTTTTCATAGTTTGACTCTATGCGGGATCTAAACTCCCTCACCTTTGACAGGATTGGCGGGAGAAGTCCGGTCAGATTAACTGTCCGGCTCCCTTGCCCGAAGACCCAGCCCCTGCTCTCCTAGAGAAGCTGCTAGTTCCGGCACCTTATGTGGTGCCGGAGAAGAAGGCCAAGAAGAAGAAGGCCACGGGAACTCGAAAGAGTTCCCGGCATATGGTGGTGTCGGACTCGTCGTCCGATGAGTCCGAGATGCACTCCTCCCGTGAAGGCGAGGAGGAGGAAGAAGAAACCTCTCCCCCTCTAGCGGGGGGAGGAAAGAAGAGGGAGGCCGCCCCAGTAGGGGAGGCCGAGGGGTCCAAGAAGAGGAAAACCCCTCCGCCGGACTACGTCCCCGACGCCGACGCGGACGAAGAGGAGTGGCCGAACAGGGCCAAGCGTCCGGCGAGATCGTAAGTGTTCGGACACCAGAGTAACTCGTGATATTCCTTTTGTTGCACAGCTTTCCCTAATGTCGGATATAATCATGCAGTCCGCCCAAGGACAGGCTCGACGAGTCGTCGAGTCCCTGGATTCATCGGACGTGAATTCAGTTCCGGTCGCTGCTTCCCCCTGTGCTGCGGATGACGCCGAAGTGGCGTCGCGACAAGCTCCGGGGCGAGAGGAGGTGGTCCGGGGGGAGCCACGAGGCGACCTCCCGGGCTCCAAGAGTGAAGGGGACAAGACCTCCTGGGCTCCAAGTCCGGCTTTGAGCCGGACACTACGCCGGAATCGTCAACGGTTCCGAACCGCGGTAGGCGAACTCCTGCCAAGAGGAGCAAGCCTACTGAGCCGGCGTCCTTCGTCCAACCGGAGGCGCCGGACAATCTGCTGGAGGATCTTAAGGGCGCCTCCATCGACGAGGAGCACTGTGCCATCATGAGTATGGTGGTCCAGAAGGTTCGGTCCGCCAAAAGCGGACTGACTGAAGCTTGTGCTAGCCTTCTAACAGGGTTCGAGGTAAGTAAAAATATGTAAAAATATTACCGTATAGACAGTAGCCCCTGATGCTCTGTTTGGCGTTCGAAAAGAAAAGCCGAATAGAGGATCTATTAAATATCGCAGGAGTCTAACTAAAAAGGAGTCAATATACGTATGCAGGCTTCGCTACTGGCCACCGCCGCACTGACTGTGGAGGTGGGTGCCCTGAAGCAGGGCCTCGAGCGGACCGAGCAAGAGCTCGGCCTTGCCAAACGACAGCTCGAGGAGAAAGAAGGTAAGAGATACCTTATAGAAAAAATGCCTATAGGAAGGCGCAATTGCAAAAAATGACAGGAGTATACTGCTTATTGTAGGGGCCACAACTGAGGTGGCGACCCTCAAGCAGGCGTCGTCCGAGGCCGAGAAGAAAGCGGCCACGGAGCGCGCCGAGCGGGAGAAATTTGAGGCACAGGTCGGCGAGGTGCGGTAAGAGCTTTAGGTTCTCATGCAAAAACATGAGAGTTTGGAGCTCGACTCGAAGACGCGAGCGTCCGAGCTTGCTGCGGCCCTTAAAACTGCCAAATCTGCCAAGGCCGAAGCCCAGAAGGCCCTCCAGGAATTGGATGCGGTGAAAAAGATAGTGGCGGGTAAGGCATTCTATATGCAAAGCAGACATATAAAAGTAAACTACTTGTTACTTACCCGAATCTGGAGTTCTCCAGGGGCATTCGCAGATCTTCCCCATAATGTATCCGATGCCGTCGCATTCTACCGAGCCGAGGAAGGAAGCTCGACGGAGAAGGTGTTCTGGTCTCAGTACGCTGAGGCCGGACACCCTGTGCCCTTGAGCGACCAGCTGAAGTAGCTGGTCGAGCTCCACAAGGCGGCCGAACAGGCCCTGAAGGGCTTCATAGTTCGGCTGTGGCCTGGAGAGGCCCTGCCTGGGAGCTACTTCGGACTGGTGCGGCGGCTGGTGGAGGCTTGTCCAAGGCTCGAGGTCATCAAGCGCTCCATCTGCATCGAAGGTGCCCGTAGGGCCCTTGCCCGTGCAAAGGTGCACTGGGGTAAGCTGGACGGTGAGAAGCTTGTGAAGGACGGGCCGCTGCCGGGGAAGGAGCATCACAAGCCCGAGAACTATTACAAGGATGTTCTTGCTGGTGCCCGCCTTGTGGCGGATGAATGTACCAAGGATGTAATTTTTGAATGAACTCGCTCGTGTTATCCTGTGCGCTGAAAACTTGTTCATATGCGCTAAGCAATGCTTGAATTTAAAATATTACTTTCTGTGCGGCCGTTTATCAAAAAATTGAGAGATGGCCAGTCGTCGGCTTCTGCCCCCATGCCACTAGTGCTGGGGTGTTCGGGATAAATCTAAGCGCTCTTTTTCCCATGATTGGGTCCGTCGAGGGAGGCGGTCAGCACAACGAACAAGGCAATCGGACTATAATGCTTGAACACTCTCACTTAGCCATAGAACTCTATAATTTTAAATTTCGGCGAAGCCCCTAGTATTCGGAAGACCGAGTTCGGGGCGCTATCCACGCCTTGGCCGGACAAAGCCGGTTCCTCGCTCGAAGCGGCATAAGCCTTTAAGGACTCAAAAAACCTCTTGAACAGCGACCGGTCTCTCGCCTCATCATGACAATCAGTTTTAGCTTTCTCCACTGAGGTGCTCGGCCCAGCTCAACTGGGGCACAATCGCAGTGGTTCTCCTAGTGCTACCTTAGCCGATATAGCGGAACGTAAGGCACCAAAACATAGGAGCCGGGCAAACCCAACTATTGACCCAAATCATGATTTGGAGCCGATGCATATAGTGCTATCAGTTCGGGGTGCCGCACTTGTGAAAGTGGACGGACTTCTCACGCCATATTGATGGGTACTGAAGCCCTTGGCGTATTTTGCCGTACCACAGTGTTCGGGTGCAGCATGTTATTAATAAACATATATATAAAAAGAGGGTAATGCAAAAAATAGACAAAAAGCTATGCATTGTTTATAGAAAGGCTGCTATGAAAGCGGAACGATACAAATAGTGCGATAAGCAAAATAAATTGGACTATTTAACATGTCCTGGCCAGGGGCAGGCCGCGGAATTGTATTAAAAAACAGGTATACTGCTCGCAATAGAGACCACTTGAGAGTTCCATAATGCGGCGTGGCTTATCTGCTTCCCTGGATCTTGCATCGTTTGTGCGGCAGTTGAATTGCTGAATGGGTCGTCCGAAGTATGGAGTCCTGAGAGTAAGAGAAAAAAAGAAGGAATCTGGCAGCCCCTGGTGCGGTTTAAGCCGTATTTCGGGCGTGCCGTGATAGTGCCCCTTCCCCTGTGCCCATGGTATTTCAAGAGCGTAGTTATGTACGCGAAGCGCTGGTTTCGCTATATCGCGAGGGCTAGGGTTGGGGCCGCATTGCTACGCTATCTCGGAACATGCAAGGCGGTCTTGTTGTAGGGTACTCCGGGCACGCTTGACAGTGTCCGGCTTTTTGAAGGCCAAACTGGGGAACTGCCTAGAGAGGCTGCTTTGTACTTCTACTGCGAGCGCTGCCGTGTGCTCCTCCGTTCGGAGGGAGCGTTCAGTGTTCCCATTGACCGTGATTACTCCTCTAGGGCCTGGCATCTTGAGCTTGAGGTATGCATAGTGCGGTACCGCGTTGAATTTTGCGAATGCGGTTCGCCCGAGCAATGCATAGTGCGGTACAAGATTTTGAAGTAATTCAAAATGGAACAGTCAAAGAAGGAGTTCTTACCTGTGTTGCAAGGTGTGAAGTTGAGTAAAGACTCAAAACCCAACCACAGCAGAAAATAGAAAGAGAATGAAAAGTCATTCCCTATGCCTCAGTCATAGGTTCTATAAAGTATGCTATGTTGTTTACCAGTCCTATTGTACACCTTAACATCATTTTGGCAAGGGAGTACAATAGTGATCTAAGAGTAGATCACTGGACAGTGGTCAAAATTATCCTTAGAGGACTAAGGAAATATTTCTCGATTATGGAGGTGACAAAAGGTTCGTTGTAAAGGGTTACGTCAATGCAAATTTTGACACTGATCCAGATGACTCTAAGTCTCAATCTGGATACATTTTGAAAGTGGGAGCAATTAGCTAGAGTAGCTCCGTGTAGAGCATTGTTGACATAGAAATTTGCAAAATACATACGGATCTGAATATGGCAGACCCATAGACTAAACTTCTCTCACAAGCAAAACATGATCACACCTTAATACTCTTTGGGTGTTAATCACATAGCGATGTGAACTAGATTATTGACTCTAGTAAACCCTTTGGGTACTGGTCACATGGAGATGTGAACTAATCACATAAAGATGCGAACTAGATTATTGAATCTAGTCCAAGTGGGAGACTGAAGGAAATATGCCCTAGAGGCAATAATAAAGTTATTATTTATTTCCTTATATCATGATAAATGTTTATTATTCATGCTAGAATTGTATTAACCGGAAACTTAGTACATGTGTGAATACATAGACAAACAGAGTGTCACTAGTATGCCTCTACTTGACTAGCTCGTTGAATCAAAGATGGTTAAGTTTCCTAGCCATAGACATGAGTTGTCATTTGATTAACGGAATCACATCATTAGAGAATGATGTGATTGACTTGACCCATTCCATTAGCTTAGCACTTGATCGTTTAGTATGTTGCTATTGCTTTCTTCATGACTTATACATGTTCCTATGACTATGAGATTATGCAACTCCTGTTTACCGGAGGAACACTTTGTGTGCTACCAAACATCACAATGTAACTGGGTGATTATAAAGGTGCTCCACATGTGTCTCCGAAGGTATTTGTTGAGTTGGCATATTTCGAGCTTAGGATTTGTCACTCCGATTGTCGGAAAGGTATCTCTGGGCCCTCTCGGTAATGCACATCACTATAAGCCTTGCAAGTAATGTAAGTAATGAGTTAGTTGCGGGATGATGTATTACAGAACGAGTAAAGAGACTTTCTGGTAACAAGATTGAACTAGGTATTGAGATACCGACGATCGAATCTCAGGGCAAGTAACATATCGATGACAAAGGGAACAACGTGCATTGTTATGCGGTTTGACCGATAAAGATCTTCGTAGAATATGTTGGAGTCAATATGAGCATCCAGGTTCCGCTATTGGTTATTGACCGGAGATGTGTCTCGGTCATGTCTACATAGTCCTAGAACCCGTAGGGTCCGCATGCTTAAAATTTGGTGACAATCGGTATTATGAGTTTATGTGATTTGATGTATCGAAGGTAGTTCGGAGTCCCGAATGAGATCGGGAATATGTCGAGGAGTCTCGAAATGGTCGAGATGTAAAGATCGATATATTGGATAACTATATTCGGACATCGGGAAGGTTCCGAGTGATTCGGGTATTTTTCGGAGTATCGGGGAGTTACGGGAATACGGGAAGAAGTACTGGGCCTCAATGGGCCAAGTGGTGGAAGCGAGGAGGCAAGGCGCGCGGCCCCCCTAGCCCAAACCGAATTGGACTAGGGGGCCGGCCCCCTTTCCTCCTTTTCCTTCCTCTCCTTCCATCTCCCCTTCCCCCTTCCTTTCCTCATCCTAGTAGGAGTAGGAAAGGGGAGTCCTACTCCTACTAGGAGGAGGACTCCTCCTCCTAGCGCGCCCTAGGATGGCCGGCCGGCCTCCCCCCTTGCTCCTTTATATACGGGGGCAGGGGGGCACCCTAGAACACACAAGTTGATCTGTTGATCTCTCCCAGCCGTGTGCGGTGGCCCCCTCCACCATAATCCACCTCGATCATATCGTAGCGGTGCTTAGGCGAAGCCCTGCGTCGGTAGCATCATCATCACCGTCATCACGCCGTCGTGTTGACGAAACTCTCCCATGAAGCTCTGCTGGATCTGAGTTCGTGGGACGTCATCGAGCTGAACGTGTGCTGAACTCGGAGGTGCCGTGCGTTCGGTACATGGATCGGTCGGATCGTGAAGACGTACGACTACATCAACCGCGTTGTGCTAACGCTTCCGCATTCGGTCTACGAGGGTACGTAGACACACTCTCCCCTCTCGTTGCTATGCATCACCATGATCTTGTGTGTGCGTAGGAATTATTTTTGAAATTACTATGTTTCCCAACAAGATTGCCTGGTTATTTTTGGAAACTAGGAGAAACCATCACAACCGCTGAGTGACTCACAGAAATACCCACACACACGACTCCAAAGAGGGCCTCGCCGACACAGCACGCAAGCGCCATTGCCTGTACTTGTCCCCTAGAGGCGTTTGAATCATCACTCCTCCCATCGTATTTTTATAAGAGGAAAATATATGATATGACATGTTCATTCTATTTTGGTATTTCACAGAATGAAGATCACAAGTGAGCTAGCAGTGGACTATGCAGCCATGAACAAGACTAATCTGTCGAAGGGCCATAGGCAGATCTTTTAATTATTAGAAAGAATGAGAAGAGTACAGCGAGGCTAGACAGTCTAGGCGATCTAGAACTGTAAGCCGTCAGAGTTTAACTCTGAATATACATTGAAGAAACAAAGGCGAAGCTCGGCCACCAGAGGCAAGCACAAAACACTAAAGAAGAAGAAAAACAAGTCAACAGAGATTGCCAACACAGCCAGCAGCCCTTCATGTTGCAATATCCTCTCTGATTAGTTCGAGCACCCTGTCCACATTGCTAGCCACTTGCTCAAAGATCCGGGCATTCTGTTCTTTCCAAATCCTCCAGTGTAGCAGGATTGCGATAGTGTCAAAATTATGCCTTTCCGGCTTGGGGACCTCCTTCCTCGTATTCAGCCACCACACCTCCGTACTACCAAAGCTGTCATCTGGAGTCCAAAAGTCTGCCCTGTTCCAATCCTTGAATTTTATCCAAACCTGCTGGGATAAACAATAGTGCATAAACAGATGTGCGCAATCCTCGTGTGTCGAGAGGCACAGCGGGCAAGATCCATTCGGAGGCTAACCCCTGCAATCTAGATTATTTGTTGTTAAACACCTTCGGTGAATGACAAGCCACATAAAAAAATTGCATCTTGCTGATGCTTTGGATCTCCAAATCGGCCCATGACATGCAAAGAGAACATTCGCAACAAAGAACAAACCATAAGCACTATTGACAGAGAACTTGTGGTCTCCAGTCCACTTCCAATCCAGGCTATCGGTAGCTTCCACCAACAAGGAAGTACTTCACACAATGTCCCAAATTTTCAAATATTGAGCCATAGCCTGTACCTAAATGCCTCCAGAGATATCCCTAATCCAATTCCTATTACACAGAGCGTCCTTGATAGATTTATCCGAGTCCTTGACAAAAGAGAATAAGGCAGGAGCCACGTCCTGTATGATGTTCCCTCCGGGCAGCCACTTGTCCGTCCAGAATTTAGCCCTCTTGCCATGTCCCAATTGCATAAAAGTGGCCGCCTTAAAGATGTACGCGACCTCCTTTTCTAGACCATCCGGCAGTAAATTCCATGGCCTCTCCTCAGCCCCCCATCTTAAATATGGGCAACAACAACGGAGGGCATAGCCAAAGCACTTAGAGCATCTCCAACAGCCGCTCAACGCGCCGCGCGCTAAAAATCACTTTCCCGCGTGCCCTTCGCTTGGTTTTGCATGGACTGCAGTGCTGGTTCCAACAACCGCGCTAAAATGCAGCACGCGCGCGTCGCTCCAGCAGCGCACAAAAATGCAGCGCGTGCGACTCACCGGCGCATGCCATATGTTGTATTTTGGACACAAAATGGATTTCAAACATTCAAAACGCAATGAACATGGCATATAAATTTCGCAGAAACAAGTTGATGAATAAAAGTTCATGCCCACTAGTTCATCCAACCAAGTTCATGACACAAACGAAAGACACATCAAGCCTCATCCTCGTCTTCGTCCTCATCAAATAAGTGTTATCATCCGAGATTTATTATTATTGGTCGCTAGTTGATTATGCCATTGATATGAATAAATATGAGGCATAAGTGTTATTGTGAATATGGTTAGTTCGTAATCTTTGCTGAAAACCTGAATGCTGGATTTACATATTTACAACAACAAGAGCAAACAGAGTTTGTAAAAGCTTTTCTTTTATCACTTTCAGTTTATCAACTGAATTGCTTGATGACAAGCAAAGGTTCAAGCTTGGGGGATTTGATACGTCTCCAACGTATCTACTTTTCCAAACACGTTTGCCCTTGTTTTGGACTCTAACTTGCATGATTTGAATGGAACTAACCCGGACTGACGCTGTTTTCAGCAGAATTGCCATGTTGTTATTTTTGTGCAGAAATAAAAATTCTTGGAATGACCTGAAACTTCACGGAAAATATTTTTGGAATTAATAAAAAATACTGGCGAAAGAAACAACACCAGGGGGCCACACCCTGTCCACGAGGGTGGAGGGCGCACCCACCCCCTAGGGCGCGCCCCCTGCCTCGTTGGCCCCCTGAGACTCCACCAACCTCAACTCCAACTCTATATATTCACGTTAGGGGAGAAAAAAAATCAGAGAGAAGGATTCATCGCTTTTTAGATACAGAGCCGCCGCCAAGCCCTAATATCTCTCGGGAGGGCTGATCTGGAGTCCGTTCGGGGCTCCAGAGAGGGGAATCCGTCGCCGTCGTCATCATCAACCATCCTCCATCACCAATTTCATGATACTCACCATCGTGCGTGAGTAATTCTATCGCAGGCTTGCTGGATGGTGATGGGTTGGATGAGATTTATCATGTAATCGAGTTGGTTTTGTTAGGGTTTGATCCCTAGTATCCATTATGTTCTGAGATTGATGTTGCTATGACTTTGCTATGCTTAATACTTGTCACTAGGGCCCAAGTGCCATGATTTCAGATCTGAACCTATTATGTTTTTATGAATACATGTGAGTTCTTGATCCTATTTTGCACGTCAATAGTCACCTACTATGTGTTATGATCCGGTAACCCCGAAGTGACAATAATCAGGACCACTCCCAGTGATGGCTATAGTTTGAGGAGTTCATGTATTCACTAAGTGTTAATGCTTTGTTTCGATACTCTATTAAAAGGAGGCCTTAATATCCCTTAATTTCCAATAGGACCCCGCTGCCATGGGAGGGTAGGACAAAAGATGCCATTGTGACGCCCCCGATTCAATCGTACACTAATCATACACGCAAACGTGTACGATCAAGGTCAGGGACTCACGGGAAGATATCACAACACAACTCTACAAATAAAATAAGTCATACAAGCATCATATTACAAGACAGGGGCCTCGAGGGCTCGAATACAAGAGATCGATCATAGACGAGTCAGCGGAAGCAACAATATCTGAGTACAAACATAAGTTAAACAAGTTTGCCTTAAGAAGGCTAGCACAAACTGGGATACAGATCGAAAGAGGCGCAGGCCTCCTGCCTGGGATCCTCCTAAACTACTCCTGATCATCGTCAGTGGCCTGCACGTAGTAGTAGGCACCTCCAGTGTAGTAGTAGTCGTCGTCGACGGTGGTGTCTGGTTCCTGGACTCCATCGTCTGGTCGCAACAATCGGGTATAGAAAGGGGGAAAAGGGGGAGCAAAGCAACCGTGAGTACTCATCCAAAGTACTCGCAAGCAAGGAGCTACACTACATATGCATGCATTGGTATCAAATGGAAAAGGGATAGCATATGTGGACTGAACTGCAGAATGCCAGAATAAGAGGGGGATAGCTAGTCCTATCGAAGACTACGCTTCTGGTAACCTCCATATTGCAGCAGAAGAAGAGAGTAGATGGTAAGTTCACCAAGTATCATCGCGTAGCATAATCCTACCCGGTGAAACTCCCCTCGTCGCCCTGTGAGAGAGCGATCACCAGTTGTATCTGACACTTGGAAGGGTGTGTTTTATTAAGTATCCAGTTCTAGTTGTCATAAGGTCAAGGTACAACTCCGGGTCGTCCTTTTACCGAGGGACACGACTATTCGAATAGATAAACTTCCCTGCAGGGGTGAACCACATTTCCCAACACGCTCGATCCCCTTTGTCCAGACACACTTTCCTGGGTCATGCCCGGCCTCGGAAGATCAACACGTCGCAGCCCTACCTAGGCACAACAGAGAGGTCAGCACACCGGTCTAAATCCTATGGCACAGGGGTCTGGGCCCATCGCCCATTGCACACCTGCATGTTGCGTACACGGTCGGCGAGCAGACCTAGCCTCCCTCATACAAGAGCAGGCGTTCCAGTCCAACCCGGCGCGCGCCGCTCAGTCGCTGACGTCAAGAAGGCTTCGGCTGATACCACGACGTCGAGTGCCCATAAATGTTCCCGCGTAGTTGGTTAGTGCGTATAGGCCAGTGGCCAGACTTAGATCAAATACCCAGATCTCGTTAAGCGTGTTATTTTGGAATAACCGCGAACGCCGACCAGGGCCAGGCCTACCTCTCTCCTAGGTGGTCTCAACCTACCCTGTCGCTTCGCCACAAAGGTTCACTCGGAGGGCCGTCCGGACAAACATCCTTTTGGACCTAATCCGTGAATCACTCGCGGGTATTCTACGAGCCGACCCGACTTTAGTCACCACAAGTATCATATAATATGTATATAAGTATATGCATGTGATCACCTCCCGAGTGATCACGGCCCGATAGTATAACATGGCAGACGGACAAGAATGTAGGGCCACTGATGATAAACTAGCATCCTATACTAGGCATTTAGGATTGCAGGTAAGGTATCAATGACTTTAGCAACAATGACAGGCTATGCATCAGAATAGGATAAACGGAAAGCAGTAACATGTTACACTACTCTAATGCAAGTAGTAGAGAGAAGAATAGGCGATATCTGGTGATCAAGGGGGGTGTCGGTGTCAAAACCGGCGGATCTCGGGTAGGGGGTCCCGAACTGTGCGTCTAGGCCGGATGGTAATAGGAGGCAGGAGACACAATGTTTTACCCAGGTTCGGGCCCTCTTGATGGAGGTAAAACCCTACGTCCTGCTTGATTGATATTGATGATATGGGTAGTACAAGAGTAGATCTACCACGAGATCAGAGAGGCTAAACCCTAGAAGCTAGCCTATGGTATGATTGTATGTTATGGTTGTTGTCCTACGGACTAAAACCCTTCGGTTTATATAGACACTGGAGAGGGTCAGGGTTACACAAGGTCGGTTACAAAGGAGGAGATATCCATATCCGTACTGCCTAGCTTGCCTTCCACGCCAAGTAGAGTCCCATCCGGACACGAGACAAAGTCTTCAATCTTGTATCTTCATAGTCTAACAGTCCGGCCAATGGAGATAGTCCGGCTGTCCGGAGACCCCCTAATCCAGGACTCCCTCAGTAGCCCCTGAACCAGGCTTCAATGACAATGAGTCCGGCGCGCAGTATTGTCTTCGGCATTGCAAGGCGGGTTCCTTCTCCGAACACATCACAAAAGAATTTGAATACGAGGATAGTGTCCGACCCTGCAAAATAAGTTCCACATACCGCCGTAGAGAGAATAATATTTTCGCAAATCCAATTTGCTGACTTGTTTTGGCAGCATGACGTTATGTCATGGCCCGACGATTATTCGAACCATTTTTCTTCAACCAGCTCCACCCATAACGCGAGACGGTTTCTTGACACGTCTTGTCAAAGCAGAGATCGTGTTCCCCCAATTATGGGATTCTCATTAATGCGGTCGTGGGTAACCCAACCGTGTCTAGGACTCCTAGATTATAGGCAAGTCCTAAACGGCTACGGAGAGGACACTTGATATTCACCCTCTTTATAAAGGGACAAGGTTTTCGCTTTTTCCCTCTCGTGCTCAATCCAACCCTTCCCCCGCCTCGAGTTCTAACACCCAAAGCCCAGGTTAGGTGCTCCGGATCTTCAATCATGTCCGGATCCAGCTTTCAAGGCCGATGGATGCCCTCCTCCGTTACGGAAGAGGACATTAAGAAGTTGAGGGAGGCCAGATACCTGACCGTCGAGGTTTCGCATCGGCTGCCTGCTCGAGGTAAGGTCGTCCCTACTCCCGAACCCAACGAGAACGTCGTGTTCGTCTCCCACTTCCTCCGAGGCCTAGGCCTCACTCTGGATCCCTTCGTCAGGGGTTTGATGTTCTATTACGGGCTAGATTTCCACGATCTAGCTTCGGACTCCTTTCTCCACATCTCGACATTTATTGTCGTGTGTGAGGCCTTCCTCCACATTACCCCTCACTTCGGCCTGTGGCTCAAGACCTTTGAAGTGAAGCCGAAGATGATCGAGGGGCAACATGCAGCGTGCAGAGGTGCATCAATAGGCAAGATGGCAGGAGCTCCATGACCGAAAGGTTCCTTTTCAGAGGTGTCTGAATTATGGCAACGGGAGTGGTTTTACGTCCCGGCTCCCAGCCAAGTTGGCGGCTGCCCCCGCTTTCCGCTCGGGCCCCCCACCACAACTGATGTCATGGATTAGCAGAGGTCTGAGATGGGGTCCAGCCAAGGACGTGCCTATACTACAAAGCCGCATTCGAGATCTCTTCGAGGGAGATTTTAATTTGGTTGTGGTAATACAAGTTATGCTGGTTCGTCAAGTCCAGCCTTGCAAACGCCGCCCCCTTCGCTTGTGGGAGTTCAACCCAGAGGGACCGCGTGCCATTCAAAGTTTCCTCGGCTTGACGCACAAGGAGATGTACAAGTCATTCTTCAGACCTCAAGTAGAGTGTCCGGATATTACCGAGGACGCGGGCCTGAGTAGTAACCGCGCCGTCGAACAAGTAAGAAATCCTCTGGCCGAACACACTGTCTTTTACTCATCATGAAGTTATTTCTGAGAGTTCGCTTTTTGACCAGGACCGACTAACAAAGGCGAAGATGATTCGGTGTTTGGCCCCCCTCCCCGAGGGTTTGGAAAATTCGGTATTGGAAAAGATGCTCGAGGTCGCACCTTGCCCGGAGCCCTCGAAGGAAGA
>NC_057812.1:89432997-89448344 GCF_018294505.1 Triticum aestivum | reverse complement strand
AGTTCCAACCGAGGGAATGAGCGTCTCCATGAAGGAGGACAACCGGGGGAGGAAAAGGACTGCTTCCGAGGATCCGGAAGCCGAAGCCTCCAAACGGGAGAAGAAGTCTCCCATAGAGGGTCCTGCCTCGGGGGGTGCTTTTGCCGCACAAAGTCTGCGGGGGGATCAGCCCTCCAACGAGTCGTAAGTGATCCAAAATACTTTAATAGTAAAGGTATGCTATCTTTTTTTCTGAGAAAATAACCACCGCATATATCTTGCAGTTCGGGCCTTAGCCCCTCTCAGCTGAGCTCGTCTTCGGGGGATCTTCTTCCAGAGATGATGGAGAGCGAAACGCCTCCCCCAGACTCCTCCGCTCAAGAAGCGGGCGACCCCGAAGTGTCGTCACGGAGGGCCTCTCCGGATCCGGTGAGGCCAGAAGATAATCCCATAGACCCCCAAAGTCCCCAGCGTCTGGCTCCCGAAGAGAGCAAACAAAAGAGTCCGGCACCGTCTGGTATGCAGTCGGACGTTCTGAGGGAGCTGGTGGGGCGAGCGGCCATCTCAGAAGAACACCGTACGCTGATGGGTACGGTGATGGAGAGACTTCCATCCGCCGAAAGCGGATTACATGAAGCCTTTATGAGTCCACTGACATGCTTTGAGGTACGTGAGATAATATGTGATAGTACTGCACATGTTAGGTGTGCCCTGTGTAGATAGTAGCCCCTAAGACTTTGGTTGTCGTCGAGAATGGCGGCGAACAGAGGATCATAGTCCCAGGCAATAACCAGACTGCCCCTACGTGCAAGTGGTGGACGCTTCGGTGGCTAGCCAGACTAGTGAGTTTGCCAAATTAAAACGGCAACTGGATGCGGCAGACGCCGACATCGAGCTTGTTAACAAGAGGCTTGACGAGGCACAGGGTAAGTGTTATTATCTGGTGAACGCCACATAGTAAGAGCAGCATGATGCCAGTATCTTTAATATGTTGTGACTGCAGATGGAGCTACCACCGTGGAAACCTTGCGGGCAGAACTTGCCCGAGCCAAGGAACAAGCGAGGATTAGTAATGCGGCTGCTTTGAAGGCGGACGAAGAGTTGAAAGCCGAGAAGGCCGCACATTGCGAGAGCCGAGAGAAGATGGCCAAGATGGCCGCAGAATTAAAAGACACTGCCGGCCGTTGCCGGGTCCTTGAAAAAGAAAACCGAGCGAAGGCAACGGACATTGAGAAGGCCACGATGGCGGACAAAGACAACCGTTCTGCTATGAGAGCGAAGAAGGAGGAGCTGCGGGAAGCCGGGGATATTGCGGCTGGGAAGCCCTTCATGTTACGGAGGAGTTCGGAGATCCACGGTATGCCCCTCTGGATCGGCTGTGGAGTTCGGCAGATGCGTATATGGTTTTGGCGGCGAGCGCTGTCGATGCGGCCAAGTATTTCCAAGGTCAAACAGATCGTGAAGTGGACAAGCTGTTCTGGTCGCAATTCAACATTCCAGAGCGTCCGCTTTCGTTGACTGACCAGCTACCCGAATGGGCCGAACTGAATAGGTTGTCCGGACTCACCATGAGGTCTGTTGTGGATCAGCCATGGCCAGAAAAGCCAAAGCCGAACAACTATTTCAGCTTAGTGCAGCAGTTCCTTGGTGCGATGCCGCGTATTAATGCGATGAAGAAGTCGGCGTGCATAGAAGGCTCGCGGATGGCCCTTGCCCGTGTTAAAGCATACTGGGCGGAGATGGACGCTACCGTTGTTGCGGCGCAGGGTTCGGCCATAGGCCGAGTGGCTGTCGAGCACTATTTCGAGGAGGTTCTCGAGGGTGCTCATTTGATAGAGGCCCAGTGCTCGAAGAATATTATGTTTGAGTGACATGTATTCCCATTGTAAACACAATGTTTTTATCAAGTTTTATAAGGCTGTGTTTATACTTTTGCCCGAAAGTAATATGATGCCTCCTGTGCGACCGTTTATGTATACATGTGTATAACCTAAAAGATTGCAGTCGTCGGCTTCAGCCCCCACGCATATAATGCGGAGGTGCTCGCAAAAAACACGTGTTCACACTTAACCCAATGTCTTAGTCCTATTAAGGAGGTGATAGTGCAACGAATGAGGCAACCGGACTATAATGCTTTAACACTTTCACTTAGCCATAGGAGTTTGACAGTGGGGCTACTAGATAGCCCCTGGTGGCTCCGCACTCTCCCGATCTCGGGGTGCGTACATGCCTGGCCGGGAAACGGCCCTTCGTTAAGGCGGAGGAATTCTAACATCCCTATAGGTCATCGAGTGGTTGACCAGTCTCACGCTATATCATGGCAGTCAGTTTTCGGCTTTCTCTACTGAGGTGCTCGTCCGGATGAACCACGGCACAATCTTAGTAGTTCTCCAGCCGGTAAAGCGGAACGTAAGGCACCAAAACACAGGAGCCGGGCAAACCCAACATTTGACCAAAGACAATGATTCAGAGCTGATGCATATAAGGCCAAACTCGCGACGCCGAACACTCCCTAAGGTATTCGGTCTTTATGGTATAAACCGGGCCTAAATGGAGCCCTTTGTAAGAAGCCCCTTGTGTCCAGGTACGTGCATTATTCTGACGTGGCCACATGCCAAGACGTCAGCATCCTTCTCAATTGTGCTGAAAATTCGGTGGATATGTATCAACAAGAGACAGTGAAAAAGGTTTACGCAGGGTCTTAATCTAAAAAGAATCCTTGGAGCGGGTCCCTGCTGCACGTCTGCGCCTGTGTCTCCGTTGTGCCATATCCTGGACGGGTGTAGCACGATGATCGTCTGTAAAAGAAAGGAACTTAGGTGAAAAAGTTGTCGTGCGAAAAGATAGTTTTTAAAGAAACCATGTATAATTCAAGATGAGTAAAAATTCCCACTTGTCTGCGTGCGCTGAGCCCCTTGTATTTGTAATAGGGGTGTGACCATCGATCTGGTATGAATTACATATAGCTGCGTCGAACTCGTCTAACCGTGTCCGAGGTCTCGACGATCTGTTAAATGCTTTAGTTGGTGAGGCCATTTTTAGTGTGCGGCTGCCAAGGCAGCCGCACTCTCTTCGGTGCGCAAAGATCGCTCAATACTTCCATTCACTGTAATGATGCCACGTGGACCGGGAATCCTGAGCGTGAGGGAAGCTTAATGCGGTATTGCATTAAAGCGAGTGAAAGCATCGCGTCCAAGTAGTGCTTGATAGCCACTTTGGAACAGAGCGATGTGGAAGGTTAAATGTTCGCTACGGAACTTATCGGGGAAGCCGAATATAACCTTTAGTAGCAGGGAGCCCGTACAATGAGCCCCTGGGCCTGGCGTTACTCCTTTAAAGGTAGTATTGCTATGGCAAATTTTCCTTGGGGTCTATCCCCATTTCGCGGATTGTATCCTGGTATATCAGGTTTAGACTGCTGCCACCATCCATCAGGACTCGTGTGAAGTGGTATCCGTCAATTATTGGGTCTAATACCAGGGCAGCCCATCCTGCACGCCGGATACTTGTTGAGTAATCACGATGGTCGAAAGTGATCGGTTGAGACGACCAGTGGCAGGACTCTGCGGTGATAGGCCCTTGGGCATATTTTTCTGGGAGTGCCGTTTTGTTTCTTCCCTTGATCACGTGTAACACGTTTACTATTTTAACTTCTGGTGGAAATTTATTTTGTTCTCCAGTGTCTTGCTTGAGAGGCTCATCCTCGTCTTTGCTTGGTGTATCCTCCCCCTTGTGTACGGCGTTGAGCTTGCCGGACTGCTTGAAGACCCAACATTCTCTGTGGGTATGATTAGCGGGTTTACCAGGGGTGCTATGGATCTGACATATTTGGTCCAGAATTTTGTTTAGGCTGGACAGTTCGCCTATGGCGCCTTTAGAGGGCGGCTTTTGCTGACCTGGCCGAGAGCTTTTGAATCCGACGTTTACTGTCGTGCTCTTCGCGCTGTCTTCTTTATTCCGGAATTTGTTATTGCTGTTGCACCGTGATTTCTCATTTCCATCTCTAACTTCGGATGTACTGGGGTCGCTGGTGCTGCATCTGGCTAGCCAGCTATCCTCACCCGCGCAAAAGCGGGTCATGAGGCTTGTTAATGCTGCCATTGTTCTCGGCTTTTCTTGGCCGAGGTGTCTGGCAAGCCATTCGTCACGGATGCTATGCTTAAAAGCTGCCAAGGCTTCGGCGTCCAGACAGTCGACAATTTGGTTCTTTTTAGTAAGAAACCTGTTCCAAAGCTTTCGGGCTGACTCTCCGGGCTGTTGAGTTATATGACTCAAATCATCCGCGTCCGGAGGTCGGACATAAGTCCCTTAAAAATTTGCCCGAAAGGCGTCTTCGAGCTCTTCCCAACTTCCAATGGAGCTTTCGGGGAGGCTCTTAAGCCAGTGCTGAGCTGGCCCTTTGAGTTTGAGGGGTAAATACTTAATGGCATGGAGATCATCTCCCCAAGCCATCTGGATATGGAGCATATAGTCCTCAATCCAGACCCCAGGGTCTATTGTTCCGTCGTATGCCTCTATGTTTACGGGTTTGAATCCCTCTGGAAATCCATGGTCCAGCACCTCATCGGTGAAACATAGGGGGTGTGCGGTACCCCTATATCTGGGTCTACCACGTTGTTCGAATGTTTGTTGTGTTGCATCGTATGCTGGAGCACGCTTGCGTGGTCCATAGATGGATCTGGTTTCGCCCTCCTTTTGATGCGAGCCCTCGTGTAGACCGCGTATTGGCTTATGTGCAGCGTTGCTTGCCGCTTTATGTTGGCCGTGAGGTCGTCTATCCGGCCAGATGGCTGTTTTAATTTTTGGTTGTGGGGGGTCTGAGGCCTCCTCATCAAATTTAGGTAGCAACTTCCGCTTTGGGTAGCTCTTGGTGGGGCGATTGCCGCCATACTTTGCTGCTGTGTTGAGTACTTTACTCCATCTGATTTGGAGTGTGTCCTGCGCAGCCTTGAGCCTTTGCTTCTGCTTTTTTAGACTCCTCGCGGTGTCAACAAGCCTTTGGCGGGCATTCTGCTGCTCTGGGTGCTTGTTCGGCGTTATGTCGTCCGGACTATCATCTTTGACAGAATTGGTTTGTTCGGTTTGATTCTTCGTATTGCCGTGGTCCGGCGGTGGTTCGCCCTGCTCCAACGCTGGGTCTGTATGATCGTTATTTCTGCCGAGGCGGGATTTGGGGCGGCGCCGCTTTGACTGCTTCTCGAGGGAACAAGCCTTCGTTGCGTCCTTCCATTCCTCGTCGTCTTCTTCTTTTGGTGTGTCCACCATGTATACGTCATATGATGAGGTGGACGTCCAGCGCCCTGTGGGCGGTAGTTCCTCTTCGCCTCCCGCATCGTCGTCCATACCGTCGATGTATTCGGAGTCGAAGTCAAGCATGTCGGTTGAGTCATCGACAGTGGCTATTAAGTGGGTGGTGGGTGGGCGTCGAAATTCTTCATCGTCCGCATCCCAATCCTGTTGGCCATAATCCGGCCAGGGCTCTCCTGACAAAGAGAGAGACCTTACTGAATTCAGAATGTCGCCAAAGGGCAAGTGCTGAAAGATATCCGCGGTGGTGAATTCCATGATCGGCGCCCAATCGGATTCAATTGGCAGGGCGCGGGCGGTTCGGAGTCAGAAAAAGAGTCTGGCACCTTGGGGTCACGGGCTGCGCAGAGGATTAGGCTGGTGTTCGGCTTGATCGCCGTTGAGACTGTAGCCCCTGAGGTGGTGTCTAACCACCCGTCCTCGATTGGCGCAGTTGGCTCCGAGCTAAGGGTCGGAGCTGATGCGGGCGCGTCCTCTGGGGTACTGTTCGGCGGCAGAGCTAGGTCATACCCATCATGACGGTGCGGCACGCCCGGCTGTGGCTCCAATCCGTCGAAGATCAAGTCTCCGCGGATGTCGGCCGGGTAGTTCAAACTTCCAAATCTGACCTGACGGCTAGGGGCGTAGCTTTCAATCTGCTCCAGATGGCCAAGTGAATTAGCCCGCAATGCAAAGCCGCCGAATACGAAGATCTGTCCGGGGAGAAAAGTCTCACCCTGGACCGCATCGCTATCGATGATAGTAGGAGCCATCAAGCCTAACGGTGATGACACAGAGGAACTCTTAATGAAAGCACCAATGTCGGTATCAAAACCGGCGGATCTCGGGTAGGGGGTCCCGAACTGTGCGTCTAGGCCGGATGGTAACAGGAGGCAGGGGACCCAATGTTTTACCCAGGTTCGGGCCCTCTTGATGGAGGTAAAACCCTATGTCCTGCTTGATTGATATTGATGATATGGGTAGTACAAGAGTAGATCTACCACGAGATCAGAGAGGCTAAACCCTAGAAGCTAGCCTATGGTATGATTGTATGCTATGGTTGTTGTCCTACGGACTAAAACCCTTCGGTTTATATATACACCGGAGAGGGTTAGGGTTACACAAGATCGGTTACAAAAGAGGAGATATCCATATCCGTATTGCCTAGCTTGCCTTCCACGCCAAGTAGAGTCCCATCCGGACACGAGACGAAGTCTTCAATCTTGTATCTTCATAGTCTAACAGTCCGGTCAATGGAGATAGTCCCGCTGTCCGGAGACCCCCTAATCCAGGACTCCCTCAGGGGGCCTTGCCTTGTTGCTCTGGCAAGAAAGAGTGGTCGTCAACAGCGTAGTCGATCGGGGCACCAGCAGCGGCGTCAATCTCGTAGTCTACCCGAGAGAAGAGGGGGAAGAAACAATGAATACAATGCAAACAGATGCATATCGTTGCATGACAGATGCATATCGTTGCATGACATGACAAGTAGCGTTGCTAGGTGTGCCCTAACGCGGTATGAGGTGATACCGGTGAAGGGGGGAAACATCCGGGAAAATATCCCCGGTGTTTCACGTTTTTGGACAGATGAATCGGATGGGGAAAGTTGCGTGTTCGCTAAGCTAGGGATGCGTGGTGGGCGAACGGGGTGCCTATCCGGATTCATCTGGTCGTTCTGAGCAATTTTCATGCACACAGTTTTTCCATCCGAGCTACAATTTATTTTATATTGATTTTAAAAAATTTAAATATTTTTAGCATTTATTTAATTAATTTAATTCAACATTATCCAGAATAGTGTTTGCTGACGTCAGCATCATGCAAGTTTTTTCCATAAGCACGTATGACTATATTCGGAATACATGCCTACATTACATTGATGAACTAGAGCTAGTTCTGTGTCACCCTATGTTATAACTGTTGCATGAGGAATCACATCCGACATAATTATCCATCACTGATCCATTGCCTACGAGCTTTTCATATATTGATGTTTGCTTAGTTACTTTTCTGCTGCCATTGTTACAATTAGTACAAAACTGCTACTGTTATTTTTGCCTCCATTACTGTTACTCCATACTACTTTGCTACTAAATACTTTGCTGTAGATATTAAGTCTTTTAGGTGTGGTTGAATTGACAACTCAACTGCTAATACTTGAGAATATTCTTTGACTCCTCTTATCTCGAATCAATAAATTTGGATTGAATACTCTATCCTCGAAAACAGTTGTGATCCCCTATACTTGTGGGTTATCACTACTAGGCCTTTTCCTAGTAGTGTTAAATCATAAAACTATGGGCCACTTTAAATCCTTAGGACACCCACACCACAATAGAATCATGTCAAAGCAAATTGGCTATGTACTGATCTAAATATCGCCCTATCGAGACCTTCAAATTGTCATATGGTGGTGGTAGGAGAGGGAGGGCGCTTTGGTTGTTGTGTTCATCCATTAGTGCATCTGTGTATTTATGTGTGTTGCTAGTGAAAAAGTGCACATGTGCCTTTTAAAGGCCGGGGGCATTGGGAACTTGTATTTCCGCGGTAGCGATGGTTGGTTGGGAATTTTATTTTTGTTGCACCATCTCGGGTTTTCATGATGTGCTTTCTCTATTGTGAGCGTCTTCAACCGGTGGGTTAGTTTTGGCATATGGGATCCTCATGTACATCACTTTTTTTTCTACGTTGCATATTTTCCCTGTAGTCGACGGAGTATTGAACAATAGAAGGTGTACGCACGATCTTGTCAGTGTGATTTCATCCCTTGAGACTTAGAAGTGGTGTGATGGATACCATAATTTATAGTTTCACGCACGTTTGCTGCAATTTCAACACAAACATAAACAATTCAAGAATTTTTAAAACACCAAATAATAATAATAATAATTTAGCAATAAGATATATTCCCAAGTGGATTCTAGAGTTTTCTTCCAATGCTCCCTAGCCCGCCTGTATTTTCTAATTATTTTTTGGGGCCTAAAAAACTAGTATTTCCATGCAGTCTTGTTTTCAACCATCTCCATGCATGGAGTAGCAAATTGAGAGGCGGTTATCAAAGCAACTACAACAAAGCACTCCTCAAGCTCCTTAATTTGCGCATAAATGTCACTACTAGAGATATGAGTTTTAGCCACCAAGGTGATCGGTTGCTAAAAGTACAAAATTGGTCGCTAGTGGTCTACTGGTACCAACACTACTTGGTCGCTTTGTGGTGGCTATAGTCTAGTCGCTATAGATATTAAGCGACCAACATTGAGAACCCTGGTCACTAAATGTCATACCAATAGCTACCAACCAAATCTGGTGACTAATGGTATCTAGCGACCAAGGGAGACTTGGTGACTAATGACATCTAGAGACCATGGACGACTTGGTTGCTAAAAATGTACAGCCACCATGTACATGGTTAGTGGCTAGAGATATCTAGTGACCAGCCAAGACTTGGTGACTAAAAGAATATAGAGACCAGCTACATGTTGGAGACTAGACTTCTTTTGTAACCCAAAAATTGTAAACCTTGGTAACTACAGGCATGAGAAAGCAACTATATCATAGGTACAATATATTGTCACACGCTGACAATTGCAGTATGCAAGAAATCTCAGATTTTAGACATTTGACAATAAGAAGTTCAGAATCAACATTTGTAAACTTATGATCCAAACATTACATGCTAAACTGAATTTTGTTTCGCAAGTAGGAAATACCACTCTAGCATTTGCAAAGTACAGTACCATGTTTAGTACTGATCTGAACATATGATCCAATCAGTACACCCCAATATGATCCAAACATTACATTTAGCATTTGTACACTGAATTTTGTTTTTATTTAGATCCAACATAGTCTACTAGATGTGCAAGAAATGCAGAGGCAATAGTTTTCTCTCCTCAGTCTTTAGCGCGAGTATTGCTTTCTGCTGCTCCTCCAAGGTCATTTCCTATATAATGGTGGCCAGAGCACATGTTATTTCATTGACAACATCAGGCATGACAAACATCAGAAAGAGTGCAAGCATGCCATAGGCAACCTATCCATACTTGTAATGATAAAATGTGTAGAACATACACAGACAACAAATACAGGAGCAGAGTGCTTCAGAGAAGTTCAATATGATGGCGTGGCATGGAGTCTTTAGGTTACAGTACCATTTCAGCAGCCAAAGTTTTATCCAATGGCACAATCCAAAACAAACCTAGCAGAATCTATTTGTTTCTACCCGCAAAAAGAAAGTATCCATTTGTTTGTTTCTCTTCGCTACTGAACTCAGACTTACTTGGGTCAATCTAGAGGAGAACATAATTGAATTACCCCATTATTACAGGAAAGGATGCAATAACACACGCTTCTTAAACCTGGAACTGAAACAAATCTGAAAGAAAATGTGCTCTTAACTTCTACCATCAGTTAACTATGAAAGCTGATTTTTGAATGTTGACAATCACAGAATATGCTGTAGCTAACGCTAGACACAATGGCGTGGTGTCTCTAAACCACAATACCATCATGTCAGCAGCCAAAGTTTCACCCAAAAATCTACAATCAGCCACGACCGAGAACACAATAAATCTATAAAGGATCCTCGAAAATCATCCACTTGCCGTTCGCTACTGGTTTTCTCTTTGCTACAGGACTCGGTCTTCCATCAATCTTATCTTATCTGGAGTTTCTTAATTGATTGCTGAGGAACATAAACTCCCAAAATAGAGTTGCAAGGCCTTTTACTGCTCTGTTCTGTGCACCCGAGATTATGGTTTAACTGGAAGAAATACTTTGATAATGAATTAATGATGCACCTTTCTTGTACTATTTCCCCCCTTCTCCAATTATCATACAAGTGTTGTAGTTTGTAGTACAACCTCTGTTCATTAATATAAGACGTTTTGCAATTCATACAGGTGAAATTGAGTTCTAGCAATCCATTTCTAAGAATACCTGGACCCTCTATCCGACACTAGAGAGCATGTGATTCATAAATTTGGACCATCAAGATTAAGATCATGAAGAAATTTGCCAAATCACATAGTATATTGATTGTTTGAAGCAGAGGCAAACTGATCATACCATTTCCATCAGAAGAAGTTGGAGCAGGTCTATATCCTGGTCTCAAATGACTGTTGAAAATGTATACATGTATTACTAGCTATACATTGGAATTTGTAAGCCCATATATTCATGATGAGTATCTTCATTTTCCGTTACAGAATTGTTAGCAAGAACTATCGTGATTAGAAGATCTCGATACCAAGTACACTGCTATATCTAAGCAAGCTGCAGGTGCAGGAGGCATCATCTAAAATACCAGAGCATGGGAAAAATAACATTACCTTGCAAATGATCTTGGATAACTTGACATCCTTTGTACAGTGTTAGACATTAGCGAACCTATGGCAGAAATTGGAATGCTTTATCAAAAGCAATATGCTACATGTATTTTCTGTGAATAAAAAATGACAAAATAGTTGAGATTGATGTGTTGCATACCTTTCCGTCAGATGGCATTGGCCGCTCAGTTGTGAAACCTAGCCCTGTTGCACTAGTGCCGTCATAGGAGGTGAAATGCCAACCAAGTTAGACACGACACTCTGTAGCCAATCGATCTTCTTCTGTTGAGCTTCAAGTTGAGATTGTTGAGCCTCAATTTGAGCTTGTTGCGTAGCAACAATCTCCTTTGTAGAGGCCAATTCTTCCACTACATGCTGAGTTGAGCTTGATGCGCTTGAGTAGGCCCTTCTATTTGGTTTTGGTCCATGACCCCGTCCTCTGATGTAACCATATGCCTTACCAAGCACCTGCTCACAAACGTAATAATTTATATGCATATGTAATTATTTTATATGCAGTAACCATATGCCTTACCAAGCACCTACCCTGCTTGCACTTTATCAAACTAAAGCCGCAGCTTGCATATGTAATTATTTTATATGCAGTAACACTATACTAAAATATAATATCACAGCAGCAGCAGCCCAAAGGAACTGTATAATGCTGTACTAGAATTGTATACAAAGATGGTCTTCAAACATTATACTACAACATTATACAAACACAGTCTTCATAGAATAGTATTTGAAGATAGTCATCATAGAATTGTATATCCTTGGAAAACATTGTACTACAAAAATATATTACAAGTCCTGATGTTGTAAGTATCAATATGCAGTAAGATTATACTGTACAGTATATTTTACTACATACATATTATATTCAAATCACAAAACCAAACTCTACATCGTAGGCCAAGCCAGTTTTCAAATCACAAACCGAATGCTACATGTATATTTTACTTCCACATTTCCACAAACACTTGAAGTGCATGATCTAGCCATCAAGTACTCGAAGCAAATTAATGGAGAGAAACAGGGAAGGAGGCAAAGGACAGAGGGGAGATCATTCTTACAGGTTGGCCTTTGCTGGTGTTGACGGTGAGAGCGAGATCTCGCTGGCTGCGGCAGAGCTGGTTGGGGTCGGAGAAGGTGGAACCCTAGGCATCTGTTGCGGCAGCAGACCTTGCGCCCCTCTGCTACCGAAGCTGCTTCTCTTTGCCCACGCGGCCATTGCTGCAGCTGCTTCCCTTCCCTCACGCAGGTGCCCCACCACCACCGCCGCAAGGGACAAGCCCGCCGCTGCCGCCGAGAGGAACAAGCCTGTCGTTGCCGCCGCGAGGAACAAGCCCGCCATCGCCGCTGCCGGGAAGAGGCTGCTCTCCGACGCGCCCTCCGCCTTCCGTCGCCCGCTCCGACGGAAAAAAACGAGTCAGGCCGCCGCCGCCACCGCAAGGAATGCATCGGTCGCCGCCAGGGGCGATTCGATTTGGGGGAGACGCTAGGAATCGTGTGGTGACTTGTCTTTTTGCATATTAGTCCTTGGTTGCTATTTCTGCCCTCGATACAAACCGGTAAGTGTACAGCACATAGGCCTATCGTGACCAAGGAACTAATTAAATGGTTGCAATTAGTACATCTACAGCCACCAAACTCCTCGGTGACAAAATACCTGGTGGCAAATGGTATCTTTTCTTGTAGTGTGTGCAGTGGAAGCCCAACTTGCGTTATCTTACATCAGGAAGGGTGAGCTTGAATGCAGCCATGCAACATACCTAGTATAAACAAAGCATCTCATATGTTTGAAGGCATGTTGACATGGCCATCAGGAGGCTCGAGGAGATGATTCTTGTTTCTTGAAGCGGCTTAATGAGCTTGATGCCTTCTGTCAGGACCCCGACTCGATGTCACATCGATCTAGCCGGTAACACTTCATATCACTTTGCGGCCTCACGCACGGTGTTCCCACGGGTGTCGCCTTACCTTTGCCCGGGACCGTTTGCGCCTTTTGGCTCACGTATATGATAGTGTCGCTAGCATCCATATGATAAAGAGCCCGGGCTGACATGACTAGTCGTAAACCCAAAGTGGCACAGACTTACAGGGACAGGCATCCATGACCCAGCTTCGAACGTGTCGGTCATCAGCAAGTGGGTCCGGGCTGTAGCACTGGGCTAGCAGGACTCCGGTAAACCGGGCTGTAGCGGGCTAACAGGACTCCGGTACTCAAAGCGTGACATTTCCCCTAAGGGACAGACACAGGAACGAAGAAGGACACATGCCGGCCAGCCTAAGTGTTCCAGAGCAGTAGCAAGCTACCATGGCTCGGTGGAAACACTAGGAGACATTTCCCCGTAAGAGAGGCTACTAAAGATAAACAACTAGATGGTCAGATCCCACACATACCAAGCATTTTAATAACATACACACAATATGCTCGATATGTGCAATACAACATGGCATCACAAAATGACTCTACGACTCAAGTAGTTTATTCAATAGGCTCCGAGGAGCGAGATATTACAAACAGGGGTCTCATGACCCAACATTCAGAGCATACAAATCAAAGCACAAGCGGAAGCTATCATGTCTGGGTACAGACATCTATAAATGAAAAAGGCTGAGAAGCCTGACTATCTATCAGATCCTGCCGAGGGCACAAGATCGTAGCTGAGGTAACAAGCTAAACGTCGAAGTCCACGTGGAACTACTAGTGAGACTGAAGTCTCTCTGCAAAAACATAAAATAGGCAAACGTGAGTACAAATGTACCCAGCAAGACTTACATCAGAACTAACTACATATGCATCATTTTCAACAAGGGGATGGTGGGGTTTAACTGCAGCAAGCCAGCTTTGACTCGGTGGCTATCCTAAACTACGACTGCAAGCGACTCTTTTGAGGTGGCGCACACGAGTCCACATATTCACCATATCAATACACCACTATGGATTCGCTCCCGTCCCCCTACGAGAACGCCATCCATAGCACTCACGCTTATCTTGCACATTTTAAAGTATCCACTTTCACTTGTCTATGAACTGATATAAGCAACCCAGAAGTCCTTTTCCGCGGACACGGCTATTCGAATAGATGATGTTAACCCTGCAGGGGTGTACTTCTTCATACATGTTTCCACCACTTAGCGTCTGCACACGACATGTGCTCGGCAGACTTCAAGCGAAAGCCGACGTGGGTGTAGACCACGACCTACCTAAACACTCAAGTCTCTAGTCCAGGTTTATCGCCTATTCGGGTTCCATCCATGAGGAGATCCGGCCGGAGTTTCGCTCACAGCCCCAAACGATGTGAACAGGGTTCCGTGACACCAAACGGGCGCCCGGTTTACCCGGCCACGTGCCTACCGCATCACAGCCCACCCCTATGGTCAGCGCTGTCCACGGCCTCCAGCATACTACAAACACCAGAAACTACTTGCAACTCCTGGACAGAGGACAAGGGTGAATAAGAAGTCGAGCGGGGTCATATTTCAGGGCCCAATGTATGGTAGTAACTGAATCATGGATCACAAACACAGAACTCAGTTCCTGAGGACGGCTACAATGAGACAACCCACCATGTACTCCTACATGGCCTCTCACCGCTACCTTTACCAAATCGTGTTCACCCACTTAGCTCACACACAGTAGGACATGTTCACACGCCTCTGATTCATCCCCGATGAATCAGACCTGACTCAACTCTAAGCAGTAGCAGGCATGACAAACAAGCATGAATGAGTAGGCACATCAGGGCTCAAACAACTCCTACTCATGCTAGTGGGTTTCATCTATTTACTGTGGCAATGACAGGTCATGCAAAGGATAAAGGGGTTCAACTACCGCAGCATGTAACAGTTGAATCGGTATTGTCCTAATGCAGTAAAAGAGAGCAGGAGCGAGAGGGTAGGATTGTATCGGAATGAACAAGGGGGTTTTGCTTGCCTGGCACTTCTGAAGATAACATTGAGTCTTCATCAGTGTCAACGATCACATCTTCGGTATCACGTCTATCGAGAGGGGACAAATACCGGCAACACAGAAGGAAACACAATCAATGCAATGCACAATATGATGCATGATCATGACATAGCAAAATGAATGTGTTTTGGGCTAATGCATCTAGCAACAAGTTAAATGAAGTTGGTT
The DNA here is from genome assembly GCF_018294505.1 of Triticum aestivum. Taxonomy (NCBI): domain Eukaryota; kingdom Viridiplantae; phylum Streptophyta; class Magnoliopsida; order Poales; family Poaceae; genus Triticum; species Triticum aestivum. Next base: position 89,433,608 of record NC_057812.1, on the reverse strand, counting down.
TGAATACAAGATTCAAATTCAAACTCCATATGTGATTATTTAAATGCCCTTTAATTGATTTGTGCTAAACAGCAGCTATAAGTTGTTCTAACATGCATGAAAATGGTACAGATGGATTCCTTGAATTTTTCTGATAATTTTTCATATATAATTTATTTCATTTGGAGTTACGGTTAATTTTCTATGATTTATTGAAGTTTTAGCTATTTTCTGAAATTTCAGAATTAAATTAAATCCAGAAAATGAGTTATGACATCAGCATTGCGTCATGCTTGCGTCAGCAAGTCAACAGGGCTGCCCGGGTCAAATCTGACGTGTGGGGGCCACACGTCAGTGACACAGGAGCTAATCCCGGTCAAACCCAGCGCTGACTGGGGTTTGACCAGGGGTGGGGCCCGCTGTCAGTGGCTGTGGGGGGGTGTTTAGGCGTCATTAGTGCTAATTAGGCGTGCCACGTCGGCAGTCGCCGGAGTTCGGCCGGCGACGACCAAAACTGCGGCGGGAGTTCGCCGGAGTGGCGCTGCGAGGGGTTTTGGGCCAAGCCAAGGGCACCAGAGGGTAGCCCGTGCCCGTGCGCATCTAGGGGGGCCAACGGGAGGTGCGGGGGTGGC
>NC_057812.1:89344280-89431549 GCF_018294505.1 Triticum aestivum | reverse complement strand
AGCTAATGAATTAAATCCAAAGTCCCAAAAATAAATCCTTAAAAATGTTCAATATTTTGGTTGGGACCAGAACCCTTACCAAAAATTATCAAACATTTAAGAAGAGCATTTTGGAGCAATGAATGAGATTTCTAGGGTTTTTGCCCCTCTTTTATTTAAGGTTTTTGAGGCTTCCAATATTCCTCAATTCAAGTTTCAGAATTTAAACATGATGCACACATGAAGCTAGCCTAGAGCATTACCAGAAGCTAGGGATGTGACAACTCACCCCCACTAAACAAGAATCTCGTCTCGAGATTCAAGCGTAGGGTAGGGTGAAGGGGTAACGCAAACTAGTACAATCTTCACGATCCAGGTTGCACTTCAAATGAACGTTGATTCGATCACCATTATTGTCTTGTCGTCTTGCTCTGAGAACTCCAGCTAATCATGACAAGAAGAGGAAAGGAAAACTCTAGAAGGATCGGTCTTCTCGAAAATCGAACAACTCACGGAATGAGACATAGGACCATCTCTTGAGCTGGGAGACGAAGCACAGATTTGAAGAAATGGAGTGGAACAGATGACGAAGGTTCACTAGGTAGACAACGATTCCACGCTTAAGAAGGTGGTAAACGATTGCCAACGTAGCGAAGAGTTGAGTTGCCATGATACCACGACAAAACATCCTGGAGGAGGGTGATTCGTAGATTATTATCTTAAGTGGCAAAAAGAATTACTTTTGATTCAGAGATCATTGGAACTCTTTATACCAGCCTAAGGTAATCACAAGCGATCATTTGGAGGGGGTCGGTAGAATGGCATACTCGGACTTGGATGATGTGGATTACCTTGTTGAAAACAATGTAATGAATGAATTTTGCTTATCACCGGAAATGGAAGAGACCCATGGTAGAATGGCACATTGGCGGTGCAAGCTGGGAACAAAATGCAAATGCTGGGAATGATTCTGGTAACTGGGGAAGAACCCAACAATAGAGAGTGAATTCACTGTTGGAGTGGTTATAGCATAACCGAAGAATCTGGGGCAATCCCAGCTAGTGCCGATGATAAGACGTAGCGCTTGTGCGTGCTCTCAAGAACTTAAGCATTTCCACATTCATCAAGGTTTTACCAACATCCGTGTCAAGGGTCCGGTAGCACAACTTACTACCATGATGAATGGTGATGGAGGATGCAGATGCAAAGGAAGATAACACTTTCTCAGATTTCACCTTAGCGAGGCCAAGGAAACAAAATCTGGATGATCGACCGAGAGACATTTAGCACTCCGCTTCTAATGTTCTCCTTGACGTGCTAGTGTATCCCATTCATAGATATGGTTTGATAACTAGAACATCAAGTAAAAGGTCGGACTTCGGGAACACAATAAGCATAACGCACAACTAGGAAGTAAATCCTACGAAATCCCTATGGGGAGGTGGCCAACTTCATCAATCAAGATATTATAATAACAGGTCTTCCGGCTGGGTGTGTTGGCCACGACATCCACTTTACCGGTTATCGCACGACCAATATTATAATTCTTGGGAAATATCCCAACCATCATATCTGCCTGAGATTCAGATCTGGTTGGTGTCAGGATATTCCAGACTCATCGAGTCTAGGAAGAAGAATGAAAGTTTGCAACACAAATCGACGAGATGACGTTGCGGGATTCTCGGGAGATGAACTACGATAGCAAGCTCCAAAACATGAGCTGATTCTGCTACAAACATGTGAACATGTTGTCCAAGACAAGCATGACCACAAAGTAGTCTTATAATAAAACACTACCGAATTCAGGAGGGGAACCATCATCGAGGATATCGAAGTCCTTGCATAAGGTATACTCTTAAGAAGGAACTTCTTCTCCTTGAACAATTCAATCAGTGGCTTAGTGTGCTAGGGACACATATAGATTGAAGGTTGCAAGTCTTCAAACCACAGAATTCTTCGCACGTGTGCATGACTGATTTGGAATGATTCCAAGAAAACAACATTGACTTTCTCGAATCCACGGCGGCAACTTGCATCAGATGCACATGAATTAAAGGAAGTCACTACCTTCATCCAAACATATGCTTCATGAGCTAGCATGAACAAATGTTTTCAAAAATTTCCAACACTAGCTTAATGTTCAACAAAATTATGGAGAAGACAAGGATGTTGTCAATGGGCTCAACAACAATTCATCTAGGTTTCCTTTTAAAAGGAATTCCATAGTTAAGTGAACACGGTGATAGCATTGGTCAGACCAAAGATATAATGGTGTATGCTCGAGGAATCAACCACGAGTAGGACAACATTACGAATATCGTTGGTTCTGATTTGATTTGACGATAGCCCACACTCAAATCAAAGGATTGATAAGACAATAGATCCAGCAACTGATCACAGGGACCAATCGATGAAGATATCATCTTTCTTCAACACACACTACACAAGAATATCCCTTTGGAACGAACTAAGTCAGACAAGCTTTTATCTTCCAACTCTCCAAGTTGTTGTCTAGCTTAACCAACTAGCTCAGGGATATCTAACACCGATTCTTGGAGAAAGGGTGGTTCACAAGAAACCAACTTGATCACGAGCTCAACATAGCGGTCAGGTGACAACCCGGTAACACCTCCAAGAAGATATTTGGAAAGTCACGAACCACCGGTATGTTACTAAGCTCGAGAACAATCTTGCTTTTGAGGGCAAGACGATATGATCAAATGAGTGAGGACCTGACAAGATCCTAACTCATCAATCAAAGAGTGCACCAGGAAATAAGGACTAGGTAGCACGATCAGTCTTAGAAGGATGATTCGAAAACCAACATACTAAGAATGAAATTATTATCCTTTAACTACCAAGCAACAGAGTTGCTAGCAGTATTGATTTCACACATCACAATTCATTTGTCGGTATTCCGGTTGCATCAACACGAGGGCCGAGGAATGAACAGTGATGGCAAGAAGTATCACTGTACCAAGAGTTCATAGGATGGTGTGCAATTCCTATAACAATCTCGATATAGAATAAGGTAATACTCCAAGGTAGAACAGAACCAAAAGCTGGATTAGCAATTTGATCTGCGGAGCACAACTTCTTTGACCCAATCCTGGATATGGAAGAGGTACTGGAGTTTGTTTCTCCAAGTCATTCAGAACAGAGTGGCTTGACGGACCACAAGAGTAATAGGCATCGATAAACGAACGCACGCATACTCTTGACTATCAATTGATAGACGAGGGTCAGAAGACAACTAAAGGGACAACTCAAAGAACATATAATTTTCTGAGTTGTGGATGCATGGTTTAGCATGTCGAACGAATTCCACATATTTCTTCCGGATAACCCATGCAGAAAGGTAGAACTAGCAGAGTCACAATATAGCATGGAGAACTCATAGAGGGCCTGTTGTGATCTTTTGATCCAACAAACTTATGCCATAATGGTTCATGGTATTTGGAAGAACGATATACCACGGACCTCGAGGACTATCGCAAGGGTTACTAATATACTAAAGGAACTAGCAACACTATCAACATGATGTAAGTAAGGTGAATATCGGGTTTAAGAACCCAGGAATAGAATACCTATTACTAAGTAGCATCACGGGATGCTTCCGAGAATAAAAGCCAGAATCTCACACTGGGAACACAAAACGTTGCTAGATTACTAGGTGACTCCCTAAATACCTAGGGTCATAATAGTAACTCCAACATAAATGTCAAGGCAATAGAATACCTCAACTCAATAATTAGTGTGATTGAGCTGGCATAAAGGAGCATCGAAACCAGAGGGAAAGGATTTTGCAAATGCATCAGACTATTTAGAAACCTGCGATGACTCGGACAGCATAACGGCTGTAAATGCTCAGAAAAGATTTGAGACATTCACAAAATGGTGGCATAACCACTCAGAAGCACGATATCAAGGTTTCGAGATCAACAATTAACATACGGAAGTAGTAGAAACTGAACTCAAGCTTAAATCCAACAATCTTATAAGTCTTCGGATTAGTAACACGTGATCCTGATAGAAAGAAGAGAAAGCCTAGTTCTTAATCCCCGTAGAAGAGAAGATGATGACTCAGATCAGAAGGTCATGAGGTATAAGGAGTAAAAAGAGCCTTACGTTCCATCCCACAATCAATTCCCTTATATAACTAAAGAATTTCTAGACTCAACTTCGACCAGTTTGGCTTGGTAATCCTCCAGGCAGTCAAGCTCTGATACCAACGCTGTCAGGACCCCGACTCGATGTCACATCGATCTAGCCGGTAACACTTCATATCACTTTGCGGCCTCACACACGGTGTTCCCACGGGTGTCGCCTTACCTTTGCCCGGGACCGTTTGCGCCTTTTGGCTCACGTATATGATAGTGTCGCTAGCATCCATATGATAAAGAGCCCGGGCTGACATGACTAGTCGTAAACCCAAAGTGGCACAGACTTATAGGGACAGGCATCCATGACCCAGCTTCGAACGTGTCGGTCATCAGCAAGTGGGTCCGGGCTGTAGCACTGGGCTAGCAGGACTCCGGTAAACCGGGCTGTAGCGGGCTAACAGGACTCCGGTACTCAAAGCGTGACATTTCCCCGAAGGGACAGACACAGGAACGAAGAAGGACACATGCCGGCCAGCCTAAGTGTTCCAGAGCAGTAGCAAGCTACCATGGCTCGGTGGAAACACTAGGAGACATTTCCCCGTAAGAGAGGCTACTAAAGATAAACAACTAGATGGTCAGATCCCACACATACCAAGCATTTTAATAACATACACACAATATGCTCGATATGTGCAATACAACATGGCATCACAAAATGACTCTACGACTCAAGTAGTTTATTCAATAGGCTCCGAGGAGCGAGATATTACAAACAGGGGTCTCATGACCCAACATTCAGAGCATACAAATCAAAGCACAAGCGGAAGCTATCATGTCTGGGTACAGACATCTATAAATGAAAAAGGCTGAGAAGCCTGACTATCTATCAGATCCTGCCGAGGGCACAAGATCGTAGCTGAGGTAACAAGCTAAACGTCGAAGTCCACGTGGAACTACTAGTGAGACTGAAGTCTCTCTGCAAAAACATAAAATAGGCAAACGTGAGTACAAATGTACCCAGCAAGACTTACATCAGAACTAACTACATATGCATCATTTTCAACAAGGGGATGGTGGGGTTTAACTGCAGCAAGCCAGCTTTGACTCGGTGGCTATCCTAAACTACGACTGCAAGCGACTCTTTTGAGGTGGCGCACACGAGTCCACATATTCACCATATCAATACACCACTATGGATTCGCTCCCGTCCCCCTACGAGAACGCCATCCATAGCACTCACGCTTATCTTGCGCATTTTAAAGTATCCACTTTCACTTGTCTATGAACTGATATAAGCAACCCAGAAGTCCTTCTCCGCGGACACGGCTATTCGAATAGATGATGTTAACCCTACAGGGGTGTACTTCTTCATACATGTTTCCACCACTTAGCGTCTGCACACGACATGTGCTCGGCAGACTTCAAGCGAAAGCCGACGTGGGTGTAGACCACGACCTACCTAAACACTCAAGTCTCTAGTCCAGGTTTATCGCCTATTCGGGTTCCATCCATGAGGAGATCCGGCCGGAGTTTCGCTCACAGCCCCAAACGATGTGAGCAGGGTTCCGTGACACCAAACGGGCGCCCGGTATACCCGGCCACGTGCCTACCGCATCACAGCCCACCCCTACGGTCAGCGCTGTCCACGGCCTCTAGCATACTACAAACACCAGAAACTACTTGCAACTCCTGGACAGAGGACAAGGGTGAATAAGAAGTCGAGCGGGGTCATATTTCAGGGCCCAATGTATGGTAGTAACTGAATCATGGATCACAAACACAGAACTCAGTTCCTGAGGACGGCTACAATGAGACAACCCACCATGTACTCCTACATGGCCTCTCACCGCTACCTTTACCAAATCGTGTTCACCCACTTAGCTCACACACAGTAGGACATGTTCACACGCCTCTGATTCATCCCCGATGAATCAGACCTGACTCAACTCTAAGCAGTAGCAGGCATGACAAACAAGCATGAATGAGTAGGCACATCAGGGCTCAAACAACTCCTACTCATGCTAGTGGGTTTCATCTATTTACTGTGGCAATGACAGGTCATGCAAAGGATAAAGGGGTTCAACTACCGCAGCATGTAACAGTTGAATCGGTATTGTCCTAATGCAGTAAAAGAGAGCAGGAGCGAGAGGGTAGGATTGTATCGGAATGAACAAGGGGGTTTTGCTTGCCTGGCACTTCTGAAGATAACATTGAGTCTTCATCAGTGTCAACGATCACATCCTCGGTATCACGTCTATCGAGAGGGGACAAATACCGGCAACACAGAAGGAAACACAATCAATGCAATGCACAATATGATGCATGATCATGACATAGCAAAATGAATGTGTTTTGGGCTAATGCATCTAGCAACAAGTTAAATGAAGTTGGTTTGAATACAAGATTCAAATTCAAACTCCATATGTGATTATTTAAATGCCCTTTAATTGATTTGTGCTAAACAGCAGCTATAAGTTGTTCTAACATGCATGAAAATGGTACAGATGGATTCCTTGAATTTTTCTGATAATTTTTCATATATAATTTATTTCATTTGGAGTTACGATTAATTTTCTATGATTTATTGAAGTTTTAGCTATTTTCTGAAATTTCCTGAATAATATTAAATCCAGAAAATACTTATTGCGTCAGCATGACGTCAGCACGACGTCAGCGGGTCAACGCGGCTGTCCAGGGTCAAACCTGACGTGTGGGACCCACACGTCAGTGACAGGGGGTTAACCCCGAGTCAAACCTGGGCTGGTTAGCTTTGACTAAGCCCTGGGGCCCACTTGTCAGCGTCAGTAGGTGGGGGGTTAGTGACTAATTAACTAAGCCACGTCAGCCCGCCGGAGTTCTGGCCGGCGGCGACCATTAGCGCGGCGGCGACTCGCCGGACTTGCGTTTCAGACAGCGTTTGATCGCGCGAAGACCACCGGGGCGTAGCCCGTCTTCGTCCGCAACCAGGGGAGCTGATGGGGGGGCTGCAGGGGCGCCGGAGCTCGCCGGAGCAAGCTTGCGGCGGCGGTCGGAGCTCGGCTGTGTTCGGGGACGCGGCTGCAGCGTGCAAACGAGCGAACTAAAGCGCTAGCGGGGCACTACGAGGTGCGGCGAGAGTGCTAGGTGCACTGGCGTGGCCAAAAGGTCGCCGGAGCAACGCCGGCGACAAGCTCGAGCGGAGGCGAGCTTCGGCCATGGCGGAGCTAAGGCCTAGACAGCGCAAACGGACACGGGGAGGAGGGGGTTCGGTGCGGGGGCTCACCGCGGAACCAGCGAGCGCGAGGGCGAGGTCGGGGATGCCCGGTAGCTCCCGAATCGCCGGCGAGGATCCACGGCGGCCGGAGTCGAATTTGGCGACGGCGACGGCTCCACGGGGTGTCCGGAGGGGCACGGCTTGACGGGGAGCTTCAGGGCGGAGGAGCGGAGCTTCCGCGTGTGTCGGGGAGGCGAGGGGAGGCCGGTGGCTACGGTGATGCCCGTCGGCGGCGGCGGTGGTTCTCGGGTGAGAGGGAGAGAGAGCAGGGGGAGAAGAGGAGGGCGAGGGAGAGTGAGAGCGGTGCGGGGCAGCTGCGTGGCTTCGTCCGGGGCATCGAGGGAGTCCGGGGAAGCAGGAGGTGGCCAGCAGGGGGGGAGGTGGCGCGCGCGCGTGCCGGCGAGCGTCGGGCACACGCCGTTCCCCTGTCGGGGAGGAAGACGACAGAGGGGGGGAGTAGCGGTGGGCTGGGCCAGCGGGAGGAGCTGGCCAGCTGGGCCGGCTACAGGTAAGTGGCCCAGGTAGGCTTCTGTTCTTTTTATTTTTTTCTCTTCTGTTTTGTTTTATTTAAACTTTTGCCACTGTTTTGAATTAAAAAATAATAATTCAAACAATGCCAAAAACTCCTCTGAATATTTTATATTGCTAGATGGACTTTTCCAAAAGCTTATAAATATTTCGGGGGTATTTGAAATTATATTCTAATTATATGAATATAATTCAAATTCAAATAGCTAATGAATTAAATCCAAAGTCCCAAAAATAAATCCTTAAAAATGTTCAATATTTTGGTTGGGACCAGAACCCTTACCAAAAATTATCAAACATTTAAGAAGAGCATTTTGGAGCAATGAATGAGATTTCTAGGGTTTTTGCCCCTCTTTTATTTAAGGTTTTTGAGGCTTCCAATATTCCTCAATTCAAGTTTCAGAATTTAAACATGATGCACACATGAAGCTAGCCTAGAGCATTACCAGAAGCTAGGGATGTGACACCTTCCTCACCATGTCAGACTTGCACGACGTGAGCTCCAACGATGCAGTAGGGCTGGTGTGCATGGGGATGCAAGGACGCGGGAGGTTCAGTGCCTACTTGTCGGTCCGGATGAAAAGTTGCACGCTGGCACTCAACTCCAGTGGAGTTCTCCTACAATGCCTCCTCCGGCATGGTCATCCTCGGGCTGGAGTCCACGCCCAAAAAAAGTGTTCACAAGACTATTATTTATCTGTAGGATTTCACGACTCTGCAATCTATCTATCTATGCACAGTCGTCATGGCATTATAGGTACACCACAAAATAAGTGATTGTTTTAGTACATCCACTGTTATGAGCGTCACTAGCACGTTGGCGGTACATGAGTTTGCTCAGGATTTGGTGTTTGATACTCAAAGCTTCATCTGATTTTCGATTCAATTGAAGGGAGGGAGGAGTATACAGGCGGCCACATTAAGCATTTGAGAGTTAATTAATTTTGTCGCCGCTAGTTGCATGAACTCTGAACTGAATGAGCGGTCTTCGGTATATATTTAGCAGTTAAGATTCTTTCAGTGATCCTAACTGCTAAAGCATCATATATTTAGCACTAATCTTATTACTACAATAGCATCATATATAGTACTATCAGGACGTTTAGAAGTTATATGGTGGTGGCAGTGGTGGGAGAGGGAGCACCGTGTTCATGTGTGTGTTACAAATGAAGACGGACACATGCGCCTTTTAAAGGTCGGGGTCAATGGGAACCCAATCCTCGTGGCCGTATGGGTTGGTGGGTATTAAATTTTACTTGGCTCCATCAAGAGTTTTCATGATGTGTACTTTTTCTGTTGTGTCATGTGTGCATCTTCAACTGAAGGCCACAATAGGTGCATCATCCTCATATGTAGTACTATATCTTTTTTTAGAAAAGGAGGAGGACCCCCGGCCTCTGCATCTGGGCGATGCATACGGCCACTTTATTAATTATTCTCACAAGACTTTATAAAGTCATACAACAGTAAGACTAAAGCCACCGTCTAAGCAATAACTGTAGCTACTCCTATCCAAATGATGAAGGGGCGCTGATAGTCTGGGCCTAATATCAAACAGACATCGCAGCCAAACCTAAACATTAAGACTTGAGGTCTCAACCAGGACGCCTATCGGGTATGGGGCACCTACCAGTCCGGCGCACTCCTCAACTAGGACGCCTGCTGGGTATGAGGCCGCCATTATATCTGTCTGTATAATACTTGCCTGCGACCCTGCCGTTATAGAGAGCACCATTGCCATGGCTTGGAGGCTTATCCACTTTATCCTTTTTAATTCTATGCGTAAAAGGAGAAGTGTAGTCTATAGGAAGGCTCACAGTATAAGTGGTACCAATGGATTCCCATGTCTAGAGGTGCTTTCCTTCTATATAGAGAATGGGATGCAGCTCATATTTGTACGCAGAATTAAATTGGCAAGCACGCCAAGAACAAATCTAGAACATCCTCTCAATATCATGTTCACCTTCCCATCGTTTTTTTAAATGTCGGGATTCCTACATTCATTAAAAAGAAAACAATTGCTTGGTTAATTACAGAAAACCGAGCGAAAACCAGATTGCTCAGTTATTTATGAAAACCGGGCGACACCATCACAACCGCTGAGAGGCGCACTGAAATATCCCACGTACACCACCCCAAAGAGGACCTCACCGAGACAACACACAGGCGTCATCGTCATGACTTCTCCCCTAGAGGCGTCGTCGACATCACTCCTCCCATTGTATTTTTATAAGAGGGAAACACATCATATGACATGTTCATTCTACTTTGGTGTTTCACAGAATGAAGGTCACAAGTTAGCTAGCAGTGGACTATGCAAGCATGTCATACTTAATTTTAGTTCTGGTGGGGAAAAATGCATGCTTTGGGGGTTTCCGCCCAGGTCTTAGTCAGTAAAGTTTTTTCTTGGATCATGGGGATGTTGTTTGGATTTGGTATAATAAAACCATGGAGAACTATTTTTCCGTTTGTGAGAATCATGATGTTTTGCAGCAAATAAGTCTGTATATGGCATACTTGATGTTTCCCGGGTTTTCTTTCTCCTCCCTATCAGTCTTCATTGCGCTGGGTCGTTTAGAGCATCCTAGAGCAGAGCTTTTTCTTCTTCCGGTTCTGTCCCCTGGTAGTTTTCCTCTCCCCTGGTAGGTGTGTTTGCTAGAAGTATTGTTGATAGATTGTGGAGGAAGGAAAGATAGGTGGACGGTGAGCGCCATAGGAAAGAAGGTTGGGATCAGTGGGGGAGTTGATATTGGCCACGAGGGGGATGGCACGGTTAGTGGATGACTCGGGTTTGGCAGCTTTGTTTTCTTTGGCCACGAGGACGTAATTGATGTCTACCAGGTGCCCCAGTTGTGTTTGCACATGTGGGAGCATACTATATCAAATTCTCTGAAATGTCATCGATTTCTGATTTCTGTTAAATTATTTAAAATGTGTTGAGTTATAGCAAATAGGTGTGGCTAGCCGCATCGTACTGCCCCCACACGATGTCGATCAATGTTATTCTAACATGGGTTTTGCCTTGTCTGGCAATGGACAATATGCATGATGATGTCACTCTACTTCGCTCTTATCTTCTCTTGATTCCGGCCACCGTTCTCCTTCCTCAATGTTCCCTATCATGGCTGTGTTTTCTAATATTTGTTGGGGCCTAAAACATTTAGTATTTTGAAATAACTTCTTCAAAAGTAATCGAGGATATTGTCATATTATCAAAACAGTCGCGGAGATCTCAAATAATGCTACCAAATATTTAATGTGTTATTTACACTATCTGAAATGTCACGAACCACATGCAAAGGTAAGTATAGTTATTACATTGCCACATTATTGATATTTTCAATTTTTAGATGAAGATCTAGTGACTACTCTGACTCTCCACTTTCATCTTACAAGTAGTTGACAAAGAACTACTCCATGAGAGTGTAGTGCTTCATGATCCATGCAGAGTTGCTCATAAATCTTCCTGGATGCCTCCAACACCTAGTCCTTTCTAAGTTTTGATCCAATCAATTTTGAGCAAACCTACATTTAAGGTGAGCTCGCCGATAAATCACAAATCATAACGACCAAAAACAAGACACCGATGCTAAACAAAATCTAGAAAATTCACTCAAGAGGTAATCAAATCAGATTCTAATTAAACTATGGGACCGCTTGGAATGCTTAGACGACTCACACCACAATAGCGTCACATCAAATCAAATTGGCCATGGATTCATCTAAAAATATTGCACTGTGGAGACCTTCAAATTGTCATATGGTGGTGGTGGGAGAGGGAGGTAATTCGGTTGTTGTGCTCATGATTGCACGTATGTATGTTACTAGTGAAGAAGAGCACATACGCCTTTTAAAGACGGGGGCAATGGGTACTAGAATTGTTGGATTTTTTTTTGGCACAGTCTAGAGTTTTCATGTCGTGCTTTCTTTATTGTGTTCATCTTCCGTCAGAGGGCCAGCTTTGGCATATGGGACCCTCATGAACATCACTCTTTTTCTATGTTTTATATTTGTCAAATAGTTGATGGTGTATTGAACAGAAGAACTGGTACATATGTTCTTCTCCATGTGATTTGGTGCCTCCAGACTTGAAAGTGGTTTGATGGATACCATGATGATAGTTTCGCACACGTTGCTGCCATTTCAATACAAAAATAAACAATTTAGGAATTTTAAGAGCCCCAGTAAGTTATTGTTTTTATTTATAAATAAGATGTATTGGAAGCTGATTCTAGACTTCTCTCACAATGCTCCTTGGAACGTGTCTATTTTCTGATTATTTCGTGGGACCTAAAAATTCTAGCATTTTCATAATTTATTCTTTTCAACCATCTCCATGGAGTAGCAAACTGTGCGGTGGTTAACAAAGCAACTACTAAAAAACACACTTACCAAGCTCCTTAATTTGTGCAAAAATGTGCAGTGGAAGCACAACCTGGGTCATCTTACTTATGGAACAAGTGATGTGGCAGACTGTAGAGGGCCTTGACTAGTTTTCTACGGCTGAACTCCTGATGCCTCCTAATCCTCTAACTGTTATGTGACTACGTCTGCAGCTTGGTGCACACATCATTCTCTGACGAAGTATTTCTTGGTTTGTCTCTAAGAATTTCAGAGATGGGTACATTCTAATCTTTCAGGTTTTACAATGAAAAAAATAACGCGCTACAACAAAATAGCGGCTACTTCAAAATATGCTATTACCGTGCTATATCGCGCTATAGCGTGCTATTAGCAAGATGTTGTACACCGACATATTTAGCGAGACAATTCTCAACACGCTATAGCACGCTGTTTTTTCCAATGAGTTTTACTGGTGAGCTGCTTAGTGCAGAGTATGGATGGAGTACAAATTCCACCGAGCAATAGAAAACAGCCAATGTAAGCTCTACATGGAGAGCTTCGGCAAGCCCATCATAAAATTCAAGTTCAACTAAAAGCAGTATATACATTGTTGAGAGCATATATCAGCCGAGATGGTCTGCGGTGAGCTTTTGAGTTCTTGGAAGGGAGGACACAACCATCCAGTACATATCTGGATAATGGTTGTTGTAGGTTTGGCTTATTTGTACCATGATCCATGACATGATTTCTATTTGATGGAACTTGCGTTTCAGCGTGAAATTCAGAACGATGGTATCGGTGCCGCACTCCTCAAACCGACTAACATCACATGAATTAAATCTACTCTGACCAATCTATATATGTTTCACATATTTGTGGAAGTGTTGTGTCATTGTGCACATGATTAGTGCTAATGGCAATTCTTTAATTATGCGGGAAACGGTATGTGAGTGTCGATCTTTCAGGTAGGTCTCTGAATATCGTTGACAGCTCTATAACTTCCAGCGTCGACTTGGACCTCAATGCTTTGGGAAAGCTCACTTTTCTGGAGCGACTCCTACGTTGACGCTCTGAGGATACTTGTTGTTCCTCTTCTCTTGAAGCCTACATGGGTGCATGTAGTTTCGGCGTCAATTTTGAATACAACAACGTCGGTGGTGCAGATTGACACATCGAGTATGCACTTACCTAACTTATTACAAAAGTGAAAAAAGAAGCAAAAGGTGACCAATAGACAACTACAGTAAACATTAACATCAACTATCAATGATGGAAACTCAAGGTAACAAGATATGTGCTCGAAAAATGACAACTCCAGGAAGGAAACTACGGACCAGCGCCACCATTGGTGGACCAACTAGAGTGCAGACTGTAGGTCTTCACCTAGAAGCGAATTCTAAAGAAACTATGTGCAATGCCTTCCACAAGGAAACTATGCGTGAACAATTTCATTGTCAAGTTCAACCAATCAAGGAGAGACCTAGAATTTTTCATCCCTGGAACCCTAGACCCTACACTCAGACTACCACCGAGCAAACGTCGCCTTGTGCTGCCACCACTTGCTAACCCATCGTTGCACAACCACACACACATGTAAAATAGGGTCTGGCATATTATACATGTACACGTATTTGTATACATATATAATTGTATTATGATCATCTATATAAAGAGATGTGAGGCTGGATGTTAGCCACTCACGCAAAATCCTAAACACTGTGTTTTAACTTGGTATCAGCCATGTCGGGCCGCCGCCGCAAGTCCCTCGCGCCGCCGCCTGATCCCATCTTCCGCGTCGCTGCCGCGTCTTGCTACTTCACGTACGCGCATACGGCAAGAAGTGTGCACGTACATGCATCCATCCAACTGCTTTGCCCGTACGCTGCCGCCGCTTCCGATCGCTGCTGCCCTGGATTTATTTTCTTAAATGCAAGTCTGATGTTGAGCAAGTTTTCTACAACTTTCAGGCTCATATCAAACGTCTTCTGGATTATAAAATCAAGGCCGTTCAGTCCGACTGGGGTGGTGAATACCACAAACTCAATCGCTACTTTCAACGCACAGGCATCTCTCACCGAGTGTCATGTCCACATACCTCTCAGCAGAACGGTATTGCCGAGCGCAAACACCGACATTTGGTCGAGACTGGCCTTGCCTTGCTTGCGCACTCCTCTCTTCCACTTTGGTTTTGGGATGAGGCTTTTCTTACGGCATGTTACCTCATCAACCGTATACCCACTCCGGTTCTCAACAAGGACACACCTCTGTTCCGTCTGTTTCATCTTCAGCCCAACTACTCCTCCCTTCGGATTTTTAGGTGTGCTTGCTGGCCTAGTCTCCGCAAGTACAATGCTCACAAACTTGAGTTCCGTTCCAAAATGTGTGTCTTCCTTGGCTATAGTCCTTTGCATAAGGGCTATAAGTGTCTTGACCGTACCTCCAGTCGGATATACATCTCTCGTAATGTTGTTTTCGATGAGACTGTGTTTCCTTACTCCCAACCCGGCGTCTCGGTTGATCCTGCTTCTCTTGAACATGCCCTCACTTTTTCCTCTGATGAACCGGTTTCGGATGTCCATGTGCGTAAATATGACTTGTCCTATTTGTCACCTAACTTGTCCTCTGCAGGTGCTATTGCTTTGAGTTCCCCTCAGGTACATGTTGCTGCTCCGCCGCCTCCTGATGAGCCCGGCGTGCATGCTCAGGACGTGCATGTCCCGCCGCCCGAGGCAGGCGTGGCTGCCTCTTCAGATGGCGCGACCGCGGATGCGGATGGGTCGCCACCCTCGCCCGGTGCGTCACCCGGGCCGCCACCTTCGCCTGGGCCGGTCCAGCCCACCATCGTTTCTCGGCCCGTGTCGCCTCTTGTTGAGGTCTCCTCAGCCGCGACGCCCTCGGCCGAGCCCTCGTCGCCGTCGTCTTCTCCTACCAGCGATGCGGCTTGATGTCTACTACACAACCTTCTTCTTGTAGACGTTGTTGGGCCTCCAAGTGCAGAGGTTTGTAGGACTGTAGCAAATTTCCCTTAAGTGGATAACCTAAGGTTTATCAATCCGTAGGAGGCATAGGATGAAGATGGTCTCTCTCAAGCAACCCTGCAACCAAATAGGAAAGAGTCTCTTGTGTCCCCAACACACCCAATACAATGGTAAATTGTATAGGTGCAATAGTTCGGCGAAGAGATGGTGATACAAGTGGTATATGGATGGTAGATAAAGGTTTTTGTAATCTGAAAATATAAAAACAGCAAGGTAACTAATGATAAAAGTGAGCACAAACGGTATTGCAATGCGTTGAAACAAGGCCTAGGATTCATACTTTCACTAGTGCTAGTCGTCTCAAAAATAATAATATAATCGGATCATATAACTATCCCTCAACATGCAACAAAGAGTCACTCCAAAGTCACTAATAGCGGAGAACAAACGAAGAGATTATGGTAGGGTAAGAAACCACCTCAAAGTTATTCTTTCCAATCAATTTGTTGGGCTATTTCTATGAGTGTCACAAACAACCCTAGAGTTCGTACTAGGATAACACCTAAAGACACAAATCAACCAAAACCCTAATGTCACCTAGATACTCCAATGTCATCTCAAGTATCCGTGGGTATGATTATACGATATGCATCACACAATCTCAGATTCATCTATTCAACCAACACATAGAACCTCAAAGAGTGCCCCAAAGTTTCTATCGGAGAATGACGACGAAAACGTGTGCCAACCCCTATGCATAGGTTCATGGGCGGAACCCGCAAGTTGATCACCAAAACATACATCAAGTGAATCACCTGATATCCCATTTTCACCACAGATACGCACGGCAAGACATACATCAAGTGTTCTCAAATCTTTAAAGACCCAATCCGATAAGATAACTTCAAAGGGGAAACTCAATCCATTACAAGAGAGTAGAGGGGGGAGAAAACATCATAGGATCCAAATGTAATAGCAAAGCTCGCGATACATCAAGATCGTATCACCTCAAGAATACGAGAGAGCGAGATCAAACACATAGCTACTGGTACATACCCTCAGCCCCGAGGGAGAACTACTCCCTCCTCGTCATGGAGAGCACCGGGATGATGAAGATGGCCACCGGAGAGGGATGCCCCCTCTGGCAGGGTGCCGGAACGGGTCTAGATTGGCTTTCGGTGGCTATGGAGGCTTCTGGCGGCGGAACTCCCGATCTGTTGTGCTCCCCGATCGTTTAGGGTATATGGCGATATATATAGGAGGAAGAAGTGCGTTAGGGGGGCCACGAGGGGCCCACGAGGGTGGAGGGCGCGCCCAGGGGGTTGGGCGCGCCCCCCTGCCTCGTGGCCTCCTCGTTGATCCCCTGACGTGCACTCCAAGTCTTCTGGGCTTCTTCTGATCCAAAAATAAGTTCCTTGAAGTTTCAGGTCAATTGGACTCTATTTGATTTTCCTTTTCCGTGATATTCTAAAACAAGGAAAAAAACAGAAACTGGCACTAGGCTCTGGGTTAATAGGTTAGTCCCAAAAATCATATACTATAGCATATAAAGGCATATAAAACATCCAAGGTTGATAATATAATAGCATGGAACAATCAAAAATTATAGATACGTTGGAGACGTATCAGCATCCCCAAGCTTAATTCCTGCTCGTCCTCGAGTAGGTAAATGATAAAAACAGAATTTTTGATGTGGAATGCTACCTGACATATTTATCCATGTAATTCTCTTTATTGTGGCAAGAATATTCAGATCCATAAGATTCAAGACAAAAGTTCAATATTGACATAAAAATAATAATACTTCAAGCATACTAACAAAGTAATCATGTCTTCTCAAAATAACATGACCAAAGAAAGCTATCCCTACAAAATCATATAGTTTGGCTATGCTCCATCTTCACCACACAAAATATTTAAATCATGCACAACCCCGATGACAAGCCAAGCAATTGTTTCATACTTTTGATGTTCTCAAACTTTTTCTTTCTTCACGCAATACATGAGCGTGAGCTATGGACATAGCACTATAGGTGGAATAGAATGGTGGTTGTGGAGAAGACAAAAAGGGAGAAGATAGTCTCACATCAACTAGGCGTATCAACGGGCTATGGAGATGCCCATCAATAGATATCAATGTGAGTGAGTAGGGATTGCCATGCAACGGATGCACTAGAACTATAAATTTATGAAAGCTCATCAAAAGAAACTAGTGGGTGTGCATCCAACTCGCTTGCTCACGAAGACCTAGGGCATTTTGAGGAAGCCCATCATTGGAATATACAAGCCAAGTTCTATAATGAAAAATTCCCACTAGTATATGAAAGTGATAACATGAGAGACTCTCTATTATGAACATCATGGTGCTACTTTGAAGCACAAGTGTGGTAAAAGGATAGTAACATTGTCCCTTCTCTCTTTTTCTCTCATTTTTTTATTTATTTGGGCCTTTTCTCTTTTTTGTGGCCTCTTTTCTTTTTTTCCGTCCGGAGTCTCATCCCGACTTGTGGGGGAATCATAGTCTCCATCATCCTTTCCTCACTGGGACAATGCTCTAATAATGATGATCATCACACTTTTATTTTTCTTACAACTCAACAATTACAACTCGATTCTTACAACAAAATATGACTCTATATGAATGCCTCTGGCGGTGTACCGGGATGTGCAATGACTCATGAGTGACATGTATGAAAGAATTATGAACGGTGGCTTTGCCACAAATACAATGTCAACTACATGATCATGCAAAGCAGTATGACAATGATGGAGCGTGTCATAATAAGCGGAACGGTGGAAAGTTGCATGGCAATATATCTCTGAATGGCTATGGAAATGCCATAATAGGTAGGTATGGTGGCTGTTTTGAGGAAGGTTATGGTGGGTTTATGGTACCAGCGAAAGGTGTGCGGTATTAGAGAGGCTAGCAATGGTGGAAGGGTGAGAGTGCGTATAATCCATGGACTCAACATTAGTCATAAAGAACTCACATACTTATTGGAAAAATCTATCAGCTATCGAAACAAAGTACTAAACGCATGCTCCTAGGGGGATAGATTGGTAGGAAAAGACCATCGCTCGTCCCCGACCGCCACTTATAAGGAAGACAATCAATAAATAAATCATGCTCCGACTTCATCACATAATGGTTCACCATACGTGCATGCTACGGGAATCATAAACTTCAACACAAGTATTTATCAAATTCACAAGTACTCACTAGCATGACTCTAATATCACCATCTCCATATCTCAAAACAATTATCAAGTATCAAACTTCTCTTAGTATTCAATGCACTATATATGAAAGTTTTTATTATATCCCTCTTGGATGCCCATCATATTAGGACTAAATTCATAACCAAAGCAAACTACCATGCTGTTCTAAAGACTCTCAAAATAATATAAGTGAGGCATGAGAGTTCATATATTTCTATAAAATAAAACCACCACCGTGCTCTAAAAAGATATAAGTGAAGCACTAGATCAACAACAAACTACTCCAAAAGATATAAGTGAAGATCAATGAGTAGTCGAATAATTATGCAACTATATGAAGACTCTCTAACATTTAAGAATTTCAGATCTTGGTATTTTATTCAAACAGCAAGCAAAACAAAATAAAATGACATCTAAGAATAGCAAACGTCATGTGAAGAAGCAAAAACTTAGGATCAACCGATACTAACCGATAGTTGTTGAAGAAGAAAGGTGAGATGCCAACCGGGGCATCCCCAAGCTTAGACGCTTGAGACTTCTTGAAATATTATCTTGGGGTGCCTTGGGCATCCCCAAGCTTGAGCTTTTGTGTCTCCTTAATTCCTCTCATATCACGGTCTCCCTAAATCTCAAGAGCTTCATCCACACAAAACTCAACAAGGACTCGTGAGATAAGTTAGTATAAACCATTGCAAAAACCTTATCATACTCTGCTGTAGCAAATCACTAAAATTATTATTCAACATTGCATACTAAATGCCTCTGCATATTTAATAGTCCTATCCTCAAATAGAATCATTAAAGAAGCAAACATATGCAAACAATGCAAACATAACAGTAATCTGCATAAACAGGACAGTCTGTAAAGAATGCAGCAACATCCATACTTCCCTAGCTCCAAAAATTATGAAAGAAAATTCCCACTGTAGCAAATTTATCAGAGCTTAATATGCAAAAGTTTGCAACATTTTATCACATTCTGACTTTTCTAGGGAATTATTGCAACAGCGGTAAACTTTCTGTTTTCAAACAGCAACATGAAGACTTGTAAAATAGGCATAGTAAAGGCTATCAATGCCACTTTTATTGAAATAAAATATGCAAAACATTGTTCTAAATAACATCAAGCAAATACTAACAAAATAAATTGACGCTCCAAGAAAAACACATATCATGTGGTGAATAAAAATATAGCTCCAAGTAAAGTTACCGATGAACGAAGACGAAAGAGGGGATGCCTTCCGGGGCATCCCCAAGCTTAGGCTCTTGGTTGTCCTTTAATATTACCTTGGGGTGCCTTGGGCATCCCCAACCTTAGGCTCTTGCCACTCCTTATTCCATAGTCCATCGGATCTTTACCCAAAACATGAAAACTTCACAACACAAAACTTAAAAGAAAATCTTCGTGAGCTCCGTTAGCGAAAGAAAACAAAACACCACTTCAAGGTACTGTAATGAACTCATTCTTTATTTATGTTGGTGTTAAACCTACTGTATTCCAACTTCTCTATGGTTTATAAACTCTTTTACTAGCCATATATTCATCAAAATAAGTAAACAACACATGAAAAACAGAATCTGTCAAAAACAGAACAGTCTGTAGTAATCTGAATCAAACGTGTACTTCTGGAACCCCAAAAATTCTAAAAAACATTTCTGGACCTGAGGAATTTATCTATTAATCATATTCAAAAATAATTAACAAAATATCACTCCTTAATAAAAAAATGGCAGCAAATCTCGTGAGCGCTAAAGTTTCTGTTTTTTACAGCAAGATCAAAAAGACTTTCCCCAAGTCTTCCCAACGGTTCTACTTGGCACAAACACTAATTAAAACATAAAACCACATCTAAACAGAGGCTAGGTGAATTATTTATTACTAAACATGATAAAAAAATCAACGAACAAAAAATAAAATTGGGTTGCCTCCCAACAAGCGCTATCGTTTAACGCCCCTAGCTAGGCATGATGATTTCAATGATGCTCACATAAAGAATAAGAATTGAAACATAAAGAGAGCATCATGAAGAATATGACTAGCACATTTAATTCTAACCCACTTCCTATGCATAGGGATTTTGTGAGCAAACAATTTATGGGAACAATAATCAACTAGCATAGGAAGGCAAAACAAGCATAACTTCAAAACTTTAAGCACATAGAGAGGAAACTTGATATTATTGCAATTCCTACAAACATATATTCCTTCCTCATAATAATTTTCATTAGCATCATGAATGAATTCAACAATATAACCAGCACCTAAAGCATTCTTTTCATGATATACAAGCATAGAAATTTTACTACTCTCCACATAAGCAAAATTCTTCTCATTCGGAATAGTGGGAGTATCATAAGAGACTCGAATACTATAAATTGTTTCCACATTCAAAGAGTAATGTACAGAAAAGGGGTAATCATAATCATGACAAGTTTTATAAATATAATCACTACTTTTTATAGCATAAGTATCATCACAATAATCATCATAGGTAGGAGGCATGTTATCATCATTATAAATTTGCATATCAAAACTTGGGAGACTAAAAAATATCATCTTCATTAAGAGTAGCATCCCCAAGGTTGGGACAAACATTAATTGCAGCAAATATATTCTCAAAAACATCATCTTCATCAAACGTAGCATCCCCAAGCTTAGGCCTTTTCACATCATAAGCATAATTACTCTCATAATTAATAGTATGGATAGCACCAATAGTATAGCAATTATCATATTCTTCCAAGCAAGTGCCAAAAAGATTTTCAAGATCATAAGAAGTATCATTATCTTCCACAATTATATTTTCACGAGGCACAATAGTAATAGGAGCAGCATTATTTGGGGGAGATATCTTTTTACCTCTCTTCCTTTTTATTTTCTTCTTCTTCACCACATCATGTGTGGGTTCAATCCTCTTTTTGGAGCTCCTTATTAATGAGATTGGTTGAATAGGAGGCTCCTCCTTGTTACCTGATTCATCATAAGAAATAATAGGAGGGTATTGGGAAGTCTCTTCCCTTTCATTAGTGTTCTCTTCATCTTCTATTTGCTTTCTTTTCTTTATGTAATTGGCAATATAAGGATTTCCAATGCAATTCACCGCACAATACATATAAATCTTCTCTAGATCAAAATCAAGAAATATATCAAGATTAAACTTTGGAATACCCTCAGCTATACGTTTCATTTCCTCATACCCCAAAAGAAGACTAAGCTCTTTATGATGCTCAAGGGTAATCAAATTATCACAATTTTTGGATACGATTCGGTCATGAAACAATTTGCATTGGAGATTTAAATGACCATGTTCATTGCAATGTTCACAAGGGGTGCAAAAAATATTGAATTTTTCAGCACAATCATCAAGACTTTCTTACAACAATTTAGTTTCTAAGTACTTATGCCTCTTGCAATATCTTTCTTCCCTATTTGGTGTGTACTTACAAACCCAATGCACTCCACAAAAATTGACATGTTTATAGGAGACATTTTCATCATAACTAGTGCAATCATTATTAGTACCATGGATATTTAAGGAGTTCATACTAACAACATTGCAATCATGCTCATCATTCAAATATTTAGTGCCAAACATTTTAATGCATTCTTCTTCTAACACTTTGGCACAATTTTCCTTTCCATCATACTCACGAAAGATATTAAAAAGATGAAGCGTATGAGACAAACTCAATTCCATTTTTTGTAATTTTCTTTTATAAACTAAACTAGTGATAAAACGAGAAACTAAAAGACTCGATTGCAAGATCTAAATATATACCTTCAAGCACTCACCTCCCCGGCAACGGCGCCAGAAAAGAGCTTGATGTCTACTACACAACCTTCTTCTTGTAGACGTTGTTGGGCCTCCAAGTGCAGAGGTTTGTAGGACAGTAGCAAATTTCCCTCAAGGGGATGACCTAAGGTTTATCAATCCGTAGGAGGCGTAGGATGAAGATGGTCTCTCTCAAGCAACCCTGCAACCAAATAGGAAAGAGTCTCTTGTGTCCCCAACACACCCAATACAATGGTAAATTGTATAGGTGCACTAGTTCAGCGAAGAGATGGTGATACAAGTGGTATATGGATGGTAGATAAAGGTTTTTGTAATCTGAAAATATAAAAACAGCAAGGTAACTAATGATAAAAGTGAGCACAAACGGTATTGCAATGCGTTGAAACAAGGCCTAGGGTTCATACTTTCACTACTGCAAGTCCTCTCAACAATAATAACATAATTGGATCATATAACTATCCCTCAACATGCAACAAAGAGTCACTCCAAAGTCATTAATAGCGGAGAACAAACGAAGAGATTATGGTAGGGTACGAAACCACCTCAAAGTTATTCTTTCCAATCAATCCGTTGGGCTATTCCTATAAGTGTCACAAACAACATAGAGTTCGTACTAGAATAACACCTTAAGACACAAATCAACCAAAACCCTAATGTCACCTAGATACTCCAATGTCACCTCAAGTATCCGTGGGTATGATTATACGATATGCATCACACAATCTCAGATTCATCTATTCAACCAACACATAGAACCTCAAAGAGTGCCCCAAAGTTTCTACCAGAGAATGACGACGAAAACGTGTGCCAACCCCTATGCATAGGTTCATGGGCGGAACCCGCAAGTTGATCACCAAAACATACATCAAGTGAATCACGTGATATCCCATTGTCACCACAGATACGCACGACAAGACATACATCAAGTGTTCTCAAATCTTTAAAGACTCAATCCGATAAGATAACCTCAAAGGGGAATCTCAATCCATTACAAGAGAGTAGAGGGGGAAGAAAACATCATAGGATCCAAATATAATACCAAAGCTCGCGATACATCAAGATCGTATCACCTCAAGAACACGTGAGAGGAGAGATCGAACACATAGCTACTGGTACATACCCTCAGCCCCAAGGGAGAACTACTCCCTCCTCGTCATGGAGAGCACCGGGATGATGAAGATGGCCACTGGAGAGGGATGCCCCCTCCGGTAGGGTGCCAGAATGGGTCTAGATTGGCTTTCGGTGGCTACGGAGTCTTCTGGCGGCGGAACTCCCGATCTATTATGCTCCCCAGTCGTTTTAGGGTATATGGAGATATATAGGAGGAAGAAGTGCGTCATGGGGCCACGAGGGGCCCACGAGGGTGGAGGGCGCGCCCAGGGGGGTGGGCGCGCCCCCTGCCTCGTGGCCTCCTCGTTGTTCCCCTAACGTGCACTCCAATTTTTCTGGGCTTCTTCTGATCCAAAATTAAGTTCCGTGAAGTTTCAGGTCAATTGGACTCCGTTTGATTTTCCTTTTCTATGATATTCTAAAACAAGGAAAAAAACAGAAACTGGCACTGGGCTCTGGGTTAATAGGTTAGTCCCAAAAATCATATAAAATAGCATATAAAGGCATATAAAACATCCAAGGTTGATAATATAATAGCATGGAACAATAAAAAATTATAGATACGTTGGAGACGTATCCCGGCTCCGGTGCATGCTAGGGTTAGACGCCATCGTGATCATATGCGCAAGGAGAAGTCTTACACTGATGCCATAATTCGGTATGACTCTCGCCGTCGTGCCTTCTTCGCCGCGCCAGTTTCCCATCGTGATGCTCTGGGTGAACCTGCCTGGCGTGCCGCCATGTCCGAGGAGTTTGCTGCTCTCCGTCACACTAACACCTAGGTGTTGGTGCCTCGGCCACCTGGTGTTAATATTGTGAGCTGCAAGTGGATTTTCAAAACCAAGCATTGTTCGGATGGGTCTGTTGATAAGCACAAAGCTCGTCTTGTTGCTCGCGGTTTCACTCAACAACATGGGATTGACTATGGAGATACATTTATCCTGGTGGTGAAGCCTGCCACAATTCGCTTGGTTCTGTCTCTTGCTATGTCTCGTGGTTGGAGCCTCCGACAGATTGATGTGAGCAATGCCTTTTTACAAGGTTCTTGGCCGAAGATGTGTATATGCAGCAGCCACTCGGGTTCGAGGATGCCACGTATCCCTCTCATGTCTGCAAACTTCAGCGGTCTATTTATGGTCTCAAGCAGTCGCCCCGTGCCTGGTATGCTCATTTGAGTCAGCGCCTTTCGCAACTCTGTTTTGTTGCCTCTCGATCAGATGCATCTCTATTCATCTTCTCTCAGGGTGCTATACAGATATACATGCTGGTGTATGTGGATGATATTGTGATCGCTGGCTCTACCCCCGCCGTGGTGGATCGTCTTGTGCAGTCGTTGTCTGCTAGCTTTCCCATCAAAGATTTGGGTCGCCTCGAGTACTTTCTTGGTTTGGAAGCGTCCTTTCATTCAGGGGGCATGACCTTGACGCAGAAAAAGTATGCTTTAGACCTTCTTCATCGCGTCAACATGGAGAACTGCAAGGCCACTTCCACTCCGCTTGCCACATCCAAGAGTCTCTCATGTCATAGTGGTGCACTACTGGGTAGAGATGACTCCTTTCGGTATCACAGTGTGGTTGGAGCACTTCAGTACTTGACCCTCACTCGTCCTGATATATCCTTCGTAGTGAACAAAGTGTGTCAGTTCCTGCCTCAGCCAACGGAGGATCATTGGGAAGCATTCAAGTGTATTCTGAGATATGTCAAAGGTACGCTAGACATGGGCCTGCAGATTCGTAAGTCCAGATTTACTGGAGTGAGTATATTCACCAATGCAGACTGGGAAGGCTGTGTTGATGATAGACGCTCTACTGGTGGTTTTGCTATATTTGTTGGACCTAATCTTGTATGTTGGAGCTCGAAGAAGCAACCCACAGTCTCGAGGTCAAGCATCGAGGCAGAGTATAAGGCATTGGCCAATGGCACGGCTGAAGCCATTTGGATAGACCCAGTTCTCACAGAACTTGGAGTCCCACGGCAGCGCACTCCTATATTGTGGTGTGATAACTTAGGAGCAACTTACCCGAGGCGAATCCAGTGTTTCATGCTCGGACTAAACACATTGAGATTGATTTCCATTTTGTGAGAGAACGAGTAGCTGCTTGTGAACTGGAAGTCAGCTTTATTTCTACAGATGATCAGTTAGCGGATGTATTTACTAAACCCGCTACTAGACAGATGCTAGACGGCTTTAGAACCAATCTGAATCTTATATGTAGTTCAGATTGAGGGGCATGTAAAATAGGGTCTGGCATATTGTACATGTACATGTATTTGTATATGTATGTAATTGTATTATGATCATCTATATAAAGAGACGTGAGGCTGGATGTTAGTCACCCACGTAAAACCCTAAACGATGTATTTTAACTAGACACACATTCCTACCGTGTACAGAAGGCGATTGGAACCGTGCCTGTGGAACACATCCTCTCAGGCAGTGCCTACGGACGCTCGTCATCACCAATTCACCATTGATCCCATGCCATCGAGTACGCAAACCTCCCACACAGAGATGAATTAGGCTAGTCACATGAGGCCCCTCGTGTTATGCCATGCTCCAAATTCAAGTATAAAGAGGAAGGCTAATTTCTGACAAGCGAGCGGAGCGATGCCCGTTGTCGGTAGGCTTGGGCCGAAGCGGAGTGCCTACGGATCAGTATTGATTTAGGTCACCTGTGTTATACTCCCTCCGTATGAAAATACTTGTCAGTGAAATGGATGTATCTAGACGTATTTTAGTTATAGATACGTCCATTTTTATTTATTTATGCGACAAGTATTTCCGTACGGAGGGAGTATATACCTCTTGTAAGCCGCCACACGGGATTAGTTGATCAATTGTAAATCCCCGACATTTATAACCTCCCCGATATAGTGAAGTTTGGCTGACTGGCAACATGGTTTTTCCCTTTCGTATTGGAGAGGTTTTTCCCTTGTTTTTGTTCTTCATCGTGTTTGCTCGCGTGTCGTATCTCTAAGACCTCGGACAATGGCCAAACCCACGCATTGACAGAAATAGAGTCGCCAGATCTGGCATCACAAATGACTTCTTTGGGCCATGCCGAGCACTCAAATACGTGCACCGACCAAGGCTGGGATGACTAATCAACAGAGCAGACCATCAGGAAACTCCAATTCAGAGGCCACAACCCATCGACATGGCGCATCATAGATATAGCATGGGGTCATGCGCTGAGAGCAAAATAGTCAATGTGCACACAACTACACAAGTTTGCAAATTGCCTCTTTCCAGGGACCAGGAAGATATGTCGCCACCGCCGTCAGAAACTGGAACCTGCAAGATCCACTATCGATTCCAATAAGAAAAATGAGGACTCTGCAGACAATCATTGTCATCATCGACACCACAACCAGCCGCGGTGTTGCCCCTGCAGCCGCTGTGGCATGGCAACACCAAAATGTCGCGAGGCTATGTTGTCCCGCTGTTCGACCTCGATCAATGTGCATCGTCTAGGGCCACCAGAAGGCTTCCAATAGTAGACATGAATATATAAATCTATGTTGGCATCCATGGGTGTCGTCCCCTTTTTAAAGATGCCATCGCGGTCGCCCTTTGTCCTTAATGTTGCTCCGGGTGAATCTGAAAACCCCAATCCTTTGGATCGGGCGGTGGCGGCGCTCCGGTATGGCG
This sequence comes from Triticum aestivum, assembly GCF_018294505.1. Taxonomy (NCBI): domain Eukaryota; kingdom Viridiplantae; phylum Streptophyta; class Magnoliopsida; order Poales; family Poaceae; genus Triticum; species Triticum aestivum. Next base: position 89,404,589 of record NC_057812.1, on the reverse strand, counting down.
CCGTTCCCTTCCTGGAGGCACCACTTTGTGTTGGATAAATTTCATCTCTGGGATGCCATTAGCAGAAACTGATTGCATCTAGAACACCTAATTAACATGAACATAGAAGGTTTAGGAGACAATTACAGATGGATGATGTCGACATCGTCGCCTGCTTGATGCAGGCTTGATGAAGTGGTCGATGCAGATCGGTCGCCTGCTTGATGCAGGCTTGATGAAGTAGTCGATGCAGATCGGTCGCCTGCTTGATGCAGGCTTGATGAAGTAGTCGATGCAGATCGATCACCAGGGACTAGCCTTTCTGTTGCTTGAGCGTAGACTACAATCGGAGTAGTTTTTAGGGGTTTTGTTGAGGGAGCAGCTGGGCTGGGAGAAAACCCTTAATCGATCTCCAGCTGCCAGGTCCCTCCTTTATATGTGCACGCAACGGGGGCCCAGAACCACGAGTTGGTTAAGGTGCCCCTGATTAGGGCATTTTGTTTACGTATGGGGAGGTTGTTGGAAATATGCCCTAGAGGCAATAATAAAATGGTTATTATTATATTTCTTTGTTCATGATAATTGTCTATTGTTCATGCTATAATTGTGTTATCCGGAAATCGTAATACATGTGTGAATACATAGACCACAACACGTCCCTAGTGAGCCTCTAGTTGACTAGCTCGTTGATCAAAAGATAGTCATGGTTTCCTGACTATGGACATTGGATGTCATTGATAACGGGATCACATCATTAGGAGAATGATGTGATGGACAAGACCCAATCCTAAGCATAGCTCAAAGATCGTGTAGTTCGTTTGCTGTAGCTTTTCTAAATGTCAAGTATCATTTCCTTAGACCATGAGATTGTGCAACTCCCGGACACCATAGGAGTGCCTTGGGTGTGCCAAACGTCACAACGTAACTGGGTGACTATAAAGGTAAATTACAGGTATCTCCGAAAGTGTCTGTTGGGTTGGCACGAATCGAGACTGGGATTTGTCACTCCGTATGACGGAGAGGTATCTCCGGGCCCACTCAGTAATGCATCATCATAATGAGCTCAATGTGATCAAGTGGTTGATCACGGGATCATGCATTACGGTACGAGTAAAGTGACTTGCCGGTAACGAGACTGAACAAGGTATTGGGATACCGACGATCGAGTCTCGGGCAAGTAACGTACCGATTGACAAAGGGAATTGTATACAGATTGATTGAACCCTCGACATCGTGGTTCATCCGATGAGATCATCGTGGAGCATGTGGGAGACAACATGGGTATCCAGATCCCGATGTTGGTTGTTGACCGGAGAGTCGTCTCGGTCATGTCTGCATGTCTCCCAAACACGTAGGGTCTACACACTTAAGGTTCGGTGACGCTAGGGTTGTTAGGAAGACTTGTATGTGATTACCGAATGTTGTTCGGAGTCCCGAATGAGATCCCGGACGTCACGAGGAGTTCCGGAATGGTTCGGAGGTGAAGATTTATATGTAGGAAGTTGTCATACGGTCACCGGAAAGGTTCGGGGGCATATCGGTATTGTACCGGGGCCACCGGAGGGGTTCCGGGGGTCCACCGGGAGGGGCCACCTCTTCCGGAGGGCCTTATGGGCTGTATGGAGAAGGGAACCAGCCCAAGTGGGCTGGGGTGCCACACCCCCCTAGGGCCCATGCGCCTAGGGTTTGGGGAAAACCCTAAGGGGGGGCGCCCCCTTGCTTGGGGGGCAAGCCCCCCTCCCCTTGGCCGCCCCTCCTCTAGATCTCATCTAGAGGGGGCTGGCCCCCTTCCCCCTTCCCCTATAAATAGAGGGGTGAGGGGAGGGCTCCATACAACATCCAAGGAGCAGACCCTCCCCTCCCCAACACCTCTTCTCCTCCATAAGAGCTTGGCGAAGCCCTGCCGGAGTACTGCAGCTTCACCACCACCACGCCATTGTGCTGCTGTTGGAGCCCTCTTCCTCAACCTCTCCCTCCTCCTTGCTGGATCAAGGCGCGGGAGACGTCCTCGCTCCGTACGTGTGTTGAACACGGAGGTGCCGTCCGTTCGGCGCTAGGATCTTCGGTGATTTGGATCACGACGAGTACGACTCCATCAACCCGTTCTCTTGAACGCTTCCGCTCGTGATCTACAAGGGTATGTAGATGCACTCCTCTCTCCCTCATTGCTAGATGACTCCATAGATTGATCTTGGTGATGCGTAGAAAATTTTAAAATTCTGCTACGTTCCCCAACAGAGGTCCTGAATGTTGGTGCACTACTGGGTAGAGATGACTCCTTTCGGTATCACAGTGTGGTTGGAGCACTTCAGTACTTGACCCTCACTCGTCCTGATATATCCTTCATAGTGAACAAAGTGTGTCAGTTCCTGCCTCAGCCAACGGAGGATCATTGGGAAGCATTCAAGTGTATTCTGAGATATGTCAAAGGTACGCTAGACATGGGCCTGCAGATTCGTAAGTCCAGATTTACTGGAGTGAGTATATTCACCAATGCAGACTGGGAAGGCTGTGTTGATGATAGACGCTCTACTGGTGGTTTTGCTATATTTGTTGGACCTAATCTTGTATGTTGGAGCTCGAAGAAGCAACCCACAGTCTCGAGGTCAAGCATCGAGGCAGAGTATAAGGCATTGGCCAATGGCACAGCTGAAGCCATTTGGATAGACCCAGTTCTCACAGAACTTGGAGTCCCACGGCAGCGCACTCCTATATTGTGGTGTGATAACTTAGGAGCAACTTACCCGAGGCGAATCCAGTGTTTCATGCTCGGACTAAACACATTGAGATTGATTTCCATTTTGTGAGAGAACGAGTAGCTGCTTGTGAACTGGAAGTCAGCTTTATTTCTACAGATGATCAGTTAGCGGATGTATTTACTAAACCCGCTACTAGACAGATGCTAGACGGCTTTAGAACCAATCTGAATCTTATATGTAGTTCAGATTGAGGGGCATGTAAAATAGGGTCTGGCATATTGTACATGTACATGTATTTTTATACGTATGTAATTGTATTATGATCATCTATATAAAGAGACGTGAGGCTGGATGTTAGTCACCCACGTAAAACCCTAAACGATGTATTTTAACTAGACACACATTCCTACCGTGTACAGAAGGCGATTGGAACCGTGCCTGTGGAACACATCCTCTCAGGCAGTGCCTACGGACGCTCGTCATCACCAATTCACCATTGATCCCATGCCATCGAGTACGCAAACCTCCCACACAGAGATGAATTAGGCTAGTCACATGAGGCCCCTCGTGTTATGCCATGCTCCAAATTCAAGTATAAAGAGGAAGGCTAATTTCTGACAAGCGAGCGGAGCGATGCCCGTTGTCGGTAGGCTTGGGCCGAAGCGGAGTGCCTACGGATCAGTATTGATTTAGGTCACCTGTGTTATACTCCCTCCGTATGAAAATACTTGTCAGCGAAATGGATGTATCTAGACGTATTTTAGTTATAGATACGTCCATTTTTATTTATTTATGCGACAAGTATTTCCGTACGGAGGGAGTATATACCTCTTGTAAGCCGCCACACGGGATTAGTTGATCAATTGTAAATCCCCGACATTTATAACCTCCCCGATATAGTGAAGTTTGGCTGACTGGCACCATGGTTTTTCCCTTTCGTATTGGAGAGGTTTTTCCCTTGTTTTTGTTCTTCATCGTGTTTGATCGCGTGTCGTATCTCTAAGACCTCGGACAATGGCCAAACCCATGCATTGACAGAAATAGAGTCGCCAGATCTGGCATCACAAATGACTTCTTTGGGCCATGCCGAGCACTCAAATACGTGCACCGACCAAGGCTGGGATGACTAATCAACAGAGCAGACCATCAGGAAACTCCAATTCAGAGGCCACAACCCATCGACATGGCGCATCATAGATATAGCATGGGGTCATGCGCTGAGAGCAAAATAGTCAATGTGCACACAACTACACAAGTTTGCAAATTGCCTCTTTCCAGGAACCAGGAAGATATGTCGCCACCGCCGTCAGAAACTGGAACCTGCAAGATCCACTATCGATTCCACTAAGAAAAAGGAGGACTCTACAGACAATCATTGTCATCATCGACACCACAACCAGCCGCGGTGTTGCCCCTGCAGCCGCTGTGGCATGGCAACACCAAAATGTCGCGAGGCTATGTTGTCCCGCTGTTCGACCTCGATCAATGTGCATCGTCTAGGGCCACCAGAAGGCTTCCAATAGTAGACATGAATATATAAATCTATGTTGGCATCCATGGGTGTCGTCCCCTTTTTAAAGATGCCATCGCGGTCGCCCTTTGTCCTTCATGTTGCTCCGGGTGAATCTGAAAACCCCAATCCTTTGGATCGGGCGGTGGCGGCGCTCCGGTATGGCGCCGTTCCCTTCCTGGAGGCACCACTTTGTGTTGGATAAATTTCATCTCTGGGATGCCATTAGCAGAAACTGATTGCATCTAGAACACCTAATTAACATGAACATAGAAGGTTTAGGAGACAATTACAGATGGATGATGTCGACATCGTCGCCTGCTTGATGCAGGCTTGATGAAGTGGTCGATGCAGATCGGTCGCCTGCTTGATGCAGGCTTGATGAAGTAGTCGATGCAGATCGGTCGCCTGCTTGATGCAGGCTTGATGAAGTAGTCGATGCAGATCGATCACCAGGGACTAGCCTTTCTGTTGCTTGAGCGTAGACTACAATCGGAGTAGTTTTTAGGGGTTTTGTTGAGGGAGCAGCTGGGCTGGGAGAAAACCCTTAATCAATCTCCAGCTGCCAGGTCCCTCCTTTATATGTGCACGCAACGGGGGCCCAGAACCACGAGTTGGTTAAGGTGCCCCTGATTAGGGCATTTTGTTTACGTATGGGGAGGTTGTTGGAAATATGCCCTAGAGGCAATAATAAAATGGTTATTATTATATTTCTTTGTTCATGATAATTGTCTATTGTTCATGCTATAATTGTGTTATCCGGAAATCGTAATACATGTGTGAATACATAGACCACAACACGTCCCTAGTGAGCCTCTAGTTGACTAGCTCGTTGATCAAAAGATAGTCATGGTTTCCTGACTATGGACATTGGATGTCATTGATAACGGGATCACATCATTAGGAGAATGATGTGATGGACAAGACCCAATCCTAAGCATAGCTCAAAGATCGTGTAGTTCGTTTGCTGTAGCTTTTCTAAATGTCAAGTATCATTTCCTTAGACCATGAGATTGTGCAACTCCCGGACACCATAGGAGTGCCTTGGGTGTGCCAAACGTCACAACGTAACTGGGTGACTATAAAGGTAAATTACAGGTATCTCCGAAAGTGTCTGTTGGGTTGGCACGAATCGAGACTGGGATTTGTCACTCCGTATGACGGAGAGGTATCTCCGGGCCCACTCAGTAATGCATCATCATAATGAGCTCAATGTGATCAAGTGGTTGATCACGGGATCATGCATTACGGTACGAGTAAAGTGACTTGCCGGTAACGAGACTGAACAAGGTATTGGGATACCGACGATCGAGTCTCGGGCAAGTAACGTACCGATTGACAAAGGGAATTGTATACAGATTGATTGAACCCTCGACATCGTGGTTCATCCGATGAGATCATCGTGGAGCATGTGGGAGACAACATGGGTATCCAGATCCCGATGTTGGTTGTTGACCGGAGAGTCGTCTCGGTCATGTCTGCATGTCTCCCAAACACGTAGGGTCTACACACTTAAGGTTCGGTGACGCTAGGGTTGTTAGGAAGACTTGTATGTGATTACCGAATGTTGTTCGGAGTCCCGAATGAGATCCCGGACGTCACGAGGAGTTCCGGAATGGTTCGGAGGTGAAGATTTATATGTAGGAAGTTGTCATACGGTCACCGGAAAGGTTCGGGGGCATATCGGTATTGTACCGGGGCCACCGGAGGGGTTCCGGGGGTCCACCGGGAGGGGCCACCTCTTCCGGAGGGCCTTATGGGCTGTATGGAGAAGGGAACCAGCCCAAGTGGGCTGGGGTGCCACACCCCCCTAGGGCCCATGCGCCTAGGGTTTGGGGAAAACCCTAAGGGGGGGCGCCCCCTTGCTTGGGGGGCAAGCCCCCCTCCCCTTGGCCGCCCCCCTCTAGATCTCATCTAGAGGGGGCCGGCCCCCTTCCCCCTTCCCCTATAAATAGAGGGGTGAGGGGAGGGCTGCATACAACATCCAAGGAGCAGACCCTCCCCTCCCCAACACCTCTCCTCCTCCATAAGAGCTTGGCGAAGCCCTGCCGGAGTACTGCAGCTTCACCACCACCACGCCATTGTGCTGCTGTTGGAGCCCTCTTCCTCAACCTCTCCCTCCTCCTTGCTGGATCAAGGCGCGGGAGACGTCCTCGCTCCGTACGTGTGTTGAACACGGAGGTGCCGTCCGTTCGGCGCTAGGATCTTCGGTGATTTGGATCACGACGAGTACGACTCCATCAACCCGTTCTCTTGAACGCTTCCGCTCGTGATCTACAAGGGTATGTAGATGCACTCCTCTCTCCCTCATTGCTAGATGACTCCATAGATTGATCTTGGTGATGCGTAGAAAATTTTAAAATTCTGCTACGTTCCCCAACAGAGGTCCTGAATGTTGGTTCGTGGGTCTTCCCTTTAACTTAATAGTTGACTGTTCTAATTAAACAGTCCATTAAGCCTGCCAGGCCTTTAAACCTGACAGATCAACCAACATTCTCCTCCTTGATCATTGGGTTTATCTTCATTTTCCCATTCTCCATAAGGATGATGTACCAAAGTGAGGTTTTACAACAGCTCAAAAATGCTATAGAGCCTCAACACTTATAGCACACACGCCTATTTTGAAATGAAAAACATTTTCTTATTGGGGAGTGGTTCAATGGTCCTCTTATTCCAGAATCATAAGGCTTCCAGTAATCCCATGCCGGCAACATGCTCACGAAAAACACTGGGTGGTAAGCCTTTAGTTAGAGGATCCACAAGCATATGCTTCGTTATTATATGTTTAACATCAATTGTTTGATCTTGGATTCTATCTTTCACAACACGATACTTTATGTCAATATGTCTTGCAGCACCATTTGACCTGTTGTTACTCGTATAGTGATAACCCACAAGTATAGGGGATCGCAACAGTTTTCGATAAGTAAGAGTGTCGAAACCAACGAGGAGCTAAAGGCAGAACAAATATTCCCTCAAGTTCTATCGACCATCGATACAACTCTATGCATGCTTGACGTTTGCTTTACCTAGAACAAGTATGAAACTAGAAGTACTTTGTAGGTGTTGTTGGATAGGTTTGCAAGATAATAAAGAGTACGTAAATAAAAAGTAGGGGTTCTTTAGATAAAGAAACAATAAAGTAAATATAGCGAGTGTGGAAAAGTGGTGGTAGGAGTTGCGAAATTGCCCCTAAGCAATTGACTACTTTACTAGACCGATAGCAAGTATTATGTGGGAGAGGCCACTGCTAGCATGTCATCCCTGACTTGGAATTCTATGCACTTATGATTGAAACTATTAGCAAGCATCCGCAACTACTAATGTTCATGAAGGTAAAACCCAACCATAGCATTAAGATATATTGGCCCCCCCTTCAATCTCGTATGCATCAATTTCTATGCTAGGTTGAAGCTTCTGTCACTCTTGCCCTCAAATACATAGTCCTATCAACATACAACTAACCCTAGGGTGTGATCCACGCGCGCAATCATATGATGGGCACCAAAGGACAACAACATAACCACAAGAAAATCAAATCAATCATAGCAATTCATCAACCACCGATAGGACAACGAAAATCTACTCAGACATCATAGGATGGCAACACATCATTGGATAATAATATGAAGTATAAAGCACCATGTTCAAGTAGAGGGTACAGCGGGTTGTGGGAGAGTGGACCGCTGTAGATAGAGGGGGGAAGGTGATGGAGATGTTGGTGAAGATGGCAGAGGTGTTGGTGTAGATCGCGGTGATCATGATGGCCCCCGGTGGCACTCCGGTGCCACCAGAAGCGAGGGGGAGAGAGCCCCCCTCCTTCTTCTTCTTCCTTGACCTCCTCCCTAGATGGGAGAAGGGTTTCCCCTTTGGTCCATGGCCTCCATGGCACGGGAGGGGCGAAAGCCCCTCTGAGATTGGATCTGTCTCTTTGTCTCTCTCTGTTTCTGCGTTCTCAGATTCTTCCCTTTCACCGTTTCTTATATCCCCGGAGATCCGTAACTCCGATTGGGCTGAAATTTTAACACGATCTCTATCCGGATATTAGCTTTCTTGCAGCGAAAGAAGGGCATCAACCGCCTTACGGGGGGCCCATGAGGGTCAGGGGCGCGCCCCCTGCCTCGTGGCCACCTCGGGCACCGTCTTGCGTGGATTTTTCTTCCCAAAAATCATATATATTCCAAAAACAAATCTCCATCAGTTTTTATCCCGTTTGGACTCCATTTGATATGGATATTCTGCGAAACGAAAAACATGCAACAAACAGGAACTGACACTAGGCACTGGATCAATATGTTAGTCCCAAAAATAGTATAAAAAGTTGCCAAAAGTATATGAAAGTTGAATAATATTGGCATGGAGCAATCAAAAATTACAGATACGACGGAGACGTATCATATAGAGAACTACGGGTTCATTATCACAGTACAATAAAATTGGTTTAGATATGCTGTCAACCACTTTAAGTCCAGGAATAAAATTCTTTAGCCATACAACCTGCCCGGTGACCTCATAACATGCTACAAATTCTGCTTGCATCGTAGATCCAGAAGTTAACGTTTGTTTGGAGCTTTTCCATGATACAGCTCCTCCCGCAAGTGTGAATATATAACCTGGCGTGGATCTCCTACTATCCACACACCCGACAAAATCAGAGTCTAAATAACCAACAATTTCTAAGTTATCAGTTCTTTTATATGTAAGCATGAAATCCTTAGTTCCTTGCATATAACGCAAGACTTTCTTTGCGGCCTTCCAGTGGTCCGGCCCTGGATTTGATTGGTATCTGCCAAGCATCCCGGTTACAAAACATAAATCTGGATATGTACACACTTGAGCATACATGATGCTTCCGACAGCTGAAGCATAAGGAACCGACGTCATCTGATCAGTTTCATATTGGTTCCTCGGACATTGAAATGTCCCAAACTTATCACCCTTAACTATAGGAGCGGGTGAGAGTGAGCACTTATGCATATTGAATTTTTTCAGTACTCTATCAAAGTATGCTTTTTGAGATAGTCCTAGCGTTCCTCTGGACCTATCTCGATGAATCTCGATGCCGAGGACATACAAGGCTTCACCAAGATCTTTCATATCAAAATTGGATGACATAAAATTCTTGGTCTCATGCAGCGTCTCTTTATCGCTACATGCCAACAATATGTCATCAACGTATAGGACTAAAAATGTGAACCTTCTGCCTTTAAACTTAACGTATATGCAGTTGTCCACAACATTTTCGGTGAAACCAAAAGTTTTGATAATTTTATCATACTTGAGGTACCACTCTCTTGAAGCTTGCTTCAAGCCATAAATTGATTTTGTTAGACGACATGCTAAATGTTCATTCCCTTCCACAACAAAGCCTTTTGGCTGAGCCATGTAAACATTTTCTTTTAAGTCACCATTCAGAAATGTCGTTTTAACATCCATTTGGTGTAGTTCTAGGTCGTAATGAGCTACTAATGCCATTATGATTCTAAAAGAATCATTGGTTGACACAGGAGAGAAGGTTTGCTTATAATCAATGCCTTCTCTCTGTGTATACCCTTTTGCCACTAGCCTTGCCTTGAACAGTTCGACATTCCCTTTGGAATCATACTTGGTTTTGTAGACCCACTTGCAGCCTACTTTCTTAGCTCCATCGAGAACTTCTACTAAGTCCCAAACATTGTTTGAGCCCATAGACTACAACTCCTCTTCCATGGCAACTAACCACTTGGATGGATTTTCGCTTTTAATGGCTTCCTTATAAGAGGTTGGATCCTCCACCTTTCCCAGATCATTCATATCCTCAATCATGTATGTGATATAATCATATGATATGGCTTTCTTTCTCCCACGATGTGGCCTGACCACAGGAGGAGGTGGTGGAGGAGCATCATTGTTCTAAGGGTCATCTTCATTACCCGACTGGTGATCCTCTTCACCTTCTGGATTGACATTAGTTTCAAGATCACCATCAGCCTCAGGACCTAAAGTACTAGATTGAGGATTAGCATGGGACGTCACTATACTTTGTAGTGTCAAAACAATCTCTTGGATAGTCAGGGATGGAACACACACCCGTTTCTCCTAAAGATTGATCTCCCTTATTTTGGTGGCTTCGTTATCCTCAAAAAATACTGCTTGTCGAGTCTCCACATACTTGGTGGTGTGACCCGGACAATAGAAACGATATCTCTTTCCCCTATGAGAGTATCCAATGAAGAAACAACTAACTGTCTTTGGATCTAATTTCTTAAGTTGTGGATTGAAAATTCTAGCCTCAGCGGGACAACCCCACACACGTAAGTAATTCAAGCTCAGTTTCTTTCTTGTCCACATCTCGTAAGGTGTGTTCGGTGCTGCTTTAGTAGGAGCGAGATTTATCACATGTGCGGTCGTCTTTAATGCCTCCATCCATAGGCTGACTAGTAAACTTGCATGACTGAGCACGCTTCGCACCATGTCCATAAGTGTGCAGTTTCGGCATTCAGCCACGCCATTTTGTTGAGGTTCACCAGGCATTGAATACCGGGCAACAATTCCATTCTCAGAGAGAAACTTAGCAAAAGGTCCTAGAATTTGCCCATAAGGGGCATGCCTACCATAATACTCTCCCCTGCGATCTGATCGTACAACTTTTATTTTAGTGTTTAGTTGGTTCTCAACTTCGGCTTTGAACACTTTGAATTTGTCCAAAGCTTCTGATCGATCACGTATAGGATAAATATATCCGTATCGAGAAAATTTGTCTGTGAAGGTAGTGAACGAATCAAAACCATCCATAGACTTAACATTAAGGGGTCCACATATGTCAGTGTGTATGAGTTCAAGGACATCCGTGGCTCTTATCGCTCCTTTCTTAATCGTTTTTGCGTATTTACCTTTTATGCAGTCAATGCATTTGTCTGCATCAGAGAAGTCTAATGGAAGGAGCACGTCATTTTTAATAAGTCTTTCAATTCTCCCCCTCGAAATGTGGCCTAAACGATGGTGCCACAATTTTGAAGAGGTACTCGTACCCTTCCATTTCTTCTCAATATTACATACATCACTCACATGCAGGATAGAATCATTCAATGATAACATATATAATTGGCCTCGTCTGATGCCGAGGCCTACGTTCTTATTACGATAATTCAAAACGAATTGTCTGTTCCCAAACTTGCTCTCAAACATGTTATCATCTAGGCAAGAGACAGAAATCAAATTCCTACTTAAGGTAGGGACATAAAGAACATTATTTAAATGAGGACGGAAGCCAGTGTGGAGTTCTAAGGCGATTCACCCTATGGCTTCAACATCAACTTCGACTCCATTTGCCACCTTAAGTCTTCTTGCCCCTTTGCCATGGTTTGGATTATATTTGAGTCCTGCATAGAATTAGCAACATGAGAAGTTGCACCTGAATCAATCCACCAAGAGGTAGTAGAGTAATCAACACATAACATTTCATCAACGAAAGTAATTTCATCAGTACATTTCTTCATCAACCATTTGAGGAATTCTGGACAGTCTTTCTGATAATGACCCTCATTCTTGCAGAAGTTGCACTTGTTGTCTTTAGACTTATCGTCCACCTTCTCCTTTGATTTATATGAGTTTGATGAATTTTTCTTAAAGAATTTCTTTTGTGGCTGTTGCTTAGAAGAGCTTGCTCCATCGTGTTTTCTCTTGGAGGAGCCAACCAAAAAGGCTTGGTCCTGTCCTTGCCTCTTAATCCTCTCTTCTTCCTTGACAATTCTTGGAGATATCTCTGCGATTGTCCATGTCTCTTTAAGAGACTTATAGTTAATTTTAAATTGATCAAAATCTTCAGGGAGGGAGTCCAAGATCATGATGACAAGGAGATTGTCATTGAGCTCACATTGTAATGCCTGCAATTTGTTACAAGCATTCACCATCTTTAAAATGTGAGCCCTGACATCACCATCATTATTATACTTCCCAAGAAGCTTGTGAAAACGTTCTTGCGCATAAACCTTGTCGGAGCCTTTGAATTGCTCCTCCAAGGCTGCCATGAATTCCTTAGGAGTATCTTTCTTGGGTAGTGCCCCAATTATGTCAGGTGATATGGATGCTCTCATCACAAGCATAGTAATGTGATTTGACTTTTCCCATATCTCCATCTTGGAATCATAAGTTTTCTATAGTTCAGCATACCCCGTGACACCAGCAGCGAGAGCCACGGGTTTATCCTCCCGTAAAGCATAATCAAACTGATGGCTGACTATGCATAATTCCATCGAGTTCTTCCAACGAGGGAAGTTATTACCTGTCAACGGTTCGACAGTGAACGCAGCGGAAGCTGTAATGGACATGAAAGAGTTTATGAGTAATTGACATGAATATGAAATTTTACGTTGGAAAAATAAAATAAACATGCCATGTATTTAATTTCAACTCCATGTCAAAACACCGTTGGGCAGAAAAAACATGGAATTAAAATATCATAAGTGATGACTCCTAATAACAAAACAACGTTGGTCCGAATTAAAATCAGAGTCATTTCATTCTCAATTTAGACATCAACATAAGAAAAATATCATTATTTTTTGATGTCTAAAAAATTCATCATGCAAACACATAATAAATCCTGAACAAAATATCTCGTTGGTTCAATTTTACCCAAAATAATAATGTGTTCACTATATTTTTAGGCATTTCCTGTTGTAAACAGTGCAGAACATAATATATATTAACTTAAAATCACTGGGTCAAACAGAAAATAACTAAAACTTTAACTGGGCCCAAAACCCGCGGTTAGACTCAATGTAGCCTAGCCCAGCAGCTAAATATGTAAAAAAACAATTGCTGCTGGTAATTCGTAAACGGGCCTAAACCCGTGGCCTAGAAGAGGCCGACCCAACTTGTTCCTCGGTGCGCTGAGAGCCGTCCGATCGAAACGGACGCTCCAGAGATAACCCGAGCAGGCTAACCCAATCCCGCATTCGTTCCCGATCCCGTTGGCTCCATTTCGAGGTCGACGGCGGCGACGAAGCGCCGGCCACCCCAATCCATACCGACGCGGCGGCGGTGCTCGCCGGAGGAGTGGGCGCAGGACTAAGTCCGCACGCTCTCTCGTCGAGCATGGCGGCCGGGTCGTGTCCGAGCGGGGCGGGGAGGAGCACCCCGGCGGGATGGTGCACGCCGGCGGGCCAGCGGCCTTCTGAACAGCGACGTCGAGGCACAGCGGCCCACATCGTCCTACCGCACGGTCTCTCCGTTGGGAGGGAGCGGCATGGCGTTCCGCACGCCGACCCGAGGGACGGCAGCGTCGCGGCATCCGCGTCCTCGCATGGTGCCGGCCATGCGGGCCCCGTAGGGGATAGACATCAACGCGGCGTCATAAGGTGAGCCCGAAACACTTCCAGTTCGTTAAACATCGATACGAATTAGTGCTAGAGTTAGAGTTCTTCCGTGAATTGGGGATTTCTTCGATATAGGGTTTCTGATCATGCATGTGGATGCCCTTTCACCCAATTTTAACGTCAAGGTCATAGATCAAATAAAACTAACCAGAATATGGGTGTGAGCATGAAGCATTAACATAGGTTAATGAAAATTTGATCTATAAGACTAATCAATGATGATCTGGGTCAATTACAATAAAACATGATCGTTGATAGAGGGCAAGAAGCATGATCTCGCAGGATGGCTATCACCAGATGCATAATGAAAACCTAATCATGAGATTGATCGACTGCTCAAAGTAGGGTTCCAATACAATCATGTAGGCGACTGATACCAATGTTGGATAAATTTCATCTCTGGGATGCCATTAGCAGGAACTGATTGCATCTAGAACACCTAATTAACATGAACAGATAAGGTATAGGAGACAATTACGGATGAATGATGTCGACATCGTCGCCTGCTTGATACAGGCTTGATCCAGGCTTGATGAAGTGGTCAATGCAGATCGGTCGCCTGGTTGATGCAGGCTTGATGAAGTAGTCGATGCAGATCGGTCGCCTGCTTGATGCAGGCTTGATGAAGTAGTCGATGCAGATCAATCACCAGGGACTAGCCTTCTCGTTGCTTGAGCGCAGACTACAATCGAAGTAGTTTTTAAGGGTTTTGTTGAGGGAGCAGCTAGGCTAGGAGAAAACCCTTAATCGATCTCCAGCTGCTAGGTCCCTCCTTTATATGCGCACGCAACGGGGGCTAGAACCACGAGTTGGTTAAGGTTCCCCCGATTAGGGCGTTTTGTTTACGTACGGGGAGGTCCTGAACGTTGGTTCGTGGACCTTCCCTTTAACTTAATAGTTGACTATTCTAATTAAACAGTCCATTAAGCCTGCCAGGCCTTTAAACCTAACAGATCAACCAACACTTTGAAGTACATTGTCCGTCGTGGTTTGGCTTTATCTCTTCGCAGTGGCACATCCACGGTTGAGAGCTCCATCGATCTTGTTCTCGTCATGAACGGTAGATAACGAATGGTTATATTAACTATACGGCTCATCAAAGATAATTACAAACTATCTCTCAGATTATAAATAATAATACGGAATCTGTGGAAGGAAAATTCTAACAAACAAATATAGGTGTATGGGTACTGAAGTACTTGGCATCAGTTTCACTATGAAATTGAAATATGAAGTCGGGCTACTTAGGGTTGTATTCATGGACATTCGCAGATTCACCAAGTGACAAAATAAATACTCGACCTACCTTTAGCTGAGTGGACAATAATTTCTAGCTACATATACCACTCCATTTTTTGTAGTCTCGGTTGTTCGACTTGTTTGTGTTCCTTACTTCCACATCTTCTATGTGACATGCTAGCACATCAAACAATTAGAAGTCTATAAGATGTATTGGAAATATGAGGGAATTAGAGACATCAGGACAGAAGCAACCATCCTTTGGCTAATCTCGCGGCCTATAAAATAATCTTGGTCTCTGTGCAATCCAACAAACGTACCTCCTGGTAGTAGTGGTTTTATTTTTAGGGGATAGGACCCTGAACTTCATATACAAAGTTCCGGACTTCATGATGAGGCACATCCATCTTGAGAACCATTACTTAGCTGTTCTCGGTGAGGTGGCCCTAGTGTAGCACTTAGCTCTAATCAGGCAAAGGCAGGATCGTGGGAAGTCGTGGCCGGGCTGAGATGATGATGCAGGCACTAGAGTGTTCGTCTGTCCGACAGTCTGAGGCGGCGCTAGGGCTAGATAGGGCTGCGGGTAGAGATTAGGATTCTGTTGATGGCTTCGGGCGGCGAAGAGGCTGACATGGCTCGCCGTCATCATTGGTGGGCTTTCATGACCTGTGATGCGTGTGTACACGACTACGGGTGCTTCCCACCGCATCCGTCCGCAAACCAGTCTGGACCGGTGTCTGAACATTGATACATCAGCCGGTTATCCAATGCTATTTCTTAAATGTCCGTTTTTATTAACTTCAAAATTAGCATTGCAACTCATTACAATACTAATGCGTGATTAGTAGCTATATTTCATCAAACCCTTATTTTACCAAGCACTTAAAGGAAAAAGGTGGCACATTTTGGCGGAAGCTACTAATCTAAGGCCTCCTTTGGTTTGGAGGAATTTCATAAGAATTCTAGAGGATATGATTTTTATAGGATTTTTTCCTTTAGAGCCTTTTGGTTCATAGGAATGAATTCCTATTCTTACATAGGATTGGTTCCTATCCTTCATATTTGATAGGAAAATAAAAATGAGCCTAGACTCAATGAAAAAATTCCTTTGGTGTCAACCAAATGACATCTTGTTTCCTATTCCTATTCATAGGATTTGAGATACATGTCATCTCATTTCCTAAAAAATTCATATTCCTACAATAATCCTATCCTATGAACCAAAGTGTTCAAGTGTTGATGGAGAAAGCCTTTCATCAAATACCAATGTGTTCAAGTGTTGGCGGAAGGAAGCCTTGCACCAAATACTAATGCATGAATTAGTAGTTTTCTTTCATCAAGCATTTGAAGGAAAAAAATGAACACTTTCGCTTCGGTACACCTCCCTAAACACAAGGATGGCTCACATTAACTCATACCTCTTCATGATAGAGGGCATGATGGTCATATTTTGTCTTTTTTTTAGGCAACTGATGGTCATATTTTGTCGTATAGGTACATGCAGTACAAAGCGAGCTGAGCGCCTGAGCCGGCCCATACATCTTTTTTTCCTGATTTTAAAAAGATAAAAAATGTAAATGTGAAAGCGGCAGAAATCGAACCAGCTACCTTTGGTTCACAGTGCAAAGTCATAACCAACTACACATGTCCGTTGACACGAATACTATTGTCTTTCTTGCTCTTTTCTTATATCCTGTTTTCTTTTCCTTCTTTCTATTTTCTTTTTACATTTTTCTTATTCTTTTTTGTCATTTTTCCAAACGGTTTTGTTCGGATTTTATTTCCTTTTTCGTTTTCCTTTCTTTTTTCTGTTCCATTTTTATTTTAATTTTTCAATTTTTATAATTTGGTGAACTTTTCTTCAAATTTGTAAAAAAAATGATGAACTTCGTTTCAAAATCAATGAAACTGTTTCAAAATGGATGATTTTTTTTAAAACCGATGAACCTTTTTCTCAAAATTGAAGAACTTTTTTCAAAATGAATGCATTTTTTCAAAGTCGGTGAACTTTTTTTTAAGTTGATGGGCTTTTTTCGAAATTGATAAACTTTTTCCAAAATCAACGAACTTTTTTCAAATCCTTGAACTTTTTTCCAAAATCCATGAAAAATTTCTCAACTCGTGGTATTTTTCAATTTGTGAACATTGTAAATCCACGAATATTTTTCAAATCCATAAACTTATCCAAAAAGATGAACCTTTTGAAAGTAAACTGTCAAAGGTCAAACATGTCCATGCTCAACTTGTCGTCCAGGTCACCCACGAAGAATGTTTCTTTGGTCGCTCGTGTAGTTGGTCCGACCCATGAAGGTGGCGTGCAAGCATTGTGTTTGTTGAATAGCGCTGACTACACGAGCGTGCTTAGACATCACATAAACACAATTTTTTCCACACACTACAATCATGATGTCAAGCATCATATCCATGCCAAGTTTCATCAACGTTTGACATTTTATGCATTTTCATCCATGCCAATTTTCATCGGTGAAAAACCCTAAAATACTGGTCGGACGTAACGCAACGTGCATTCGTTGTTGGAATTTGTTCGAAATTCCCATGGAGTACTAGAGTGGGCATGCACAGCTACTAGAAAATTTTGGGTAAATTTTATCAATGTCCATAGATACATCATGTACAATAGAGGGGTTTCGGTTTAGGCGAAAGAGTCCGTCCCATATCACTTTTTCACATACATCAATGAAACCTACTTTTTTCCACACACTAGAATCATCATGGCATGCATCCATGCCAAGTTTTGTTGATTTTTGGCACTTTAAGCATTTTTGACAGTTTTACCGATGAAAAAACTCCTAAAACACTGACCGAACGTGACGCAACGTTTGTCCGAATGTGCATACTTATTCAAATAAATAATTAAAACTGTTATGTTAAGTTTTTTACATAACAACTAAATACAAAGGAAACAAGTTGAAAACAGTCAATGTTTTTTCAAAACATTTAATACATATTTAAAGGGAAAAAATATCATAATGAAGAAAATTACTAAAAACTGCTATTTCGGTATTCCAAAAAATATTTCAATTTTTGAAAAAGTTTAAAAAAAGAAAAATAAAGTTCAAAAAAGGAAAATGAATTAAGGAAAAAAGAGAAGAAAAACAAAAAACAGAAAGAAAAAAGAGCTTCGGTCTCGGCCGAACAAGGACGGTGTAGGTCCGGTCGGGCGCCTTTTGGGCCAAGGCAAGTGCTCGCGGATTTGAAAAAAGTTCAAAGATTCAAAAAATGTCCCCGTTTTCAAATTCGTTCATGAACTCAAAAAAATGTTCCCTCTTTCAAACTTGCTCGGAAAGTCAAATTCCTTTCAGGGATTTTCTAATAATTTTTGGGATTTCAAATTCTTTTCTGAATTTAAAAATATTCCTGTTTTAAAAAACAATATACACACACAAAATGTTCGGGGGAATTCACAAAAAAATCATTTTGGATTTTGCTCGAATTTTTCTGATTTTTTGAAATTCTGAATTTGTTAGTTTTTTCAAAACAATGGAAACTTGAAAAATTGTTCGTGTTCAAATGTTGTTCGCTCTTTTAGAAAAATGTTTGTGTTTTAAGATTCTGAGGAATGTTGGTAGGCAATGGCGACGTGTATCTTGAAATTTCTGTACAATTTTTTTGGAATATGAATATTTATACATTTTTTGTTATTTAAATAAACATTTTTGAATTTTGATCAAATGCTTGTGTGTGGCGACGTCCATTTGAGGAGCTCAAAGTTCAGAGTTTGGAAAATGTTTACAAATCTGAAATAGATTGCGGATTTGAAAATATGTACGGATTTTTGAAAAGTTTACAAACTAAAAAGAAAATTCGTAAAAAATAAAACGGAAAACGGAAAAATTAATATAAAACGAAAATGAGAAAAGAAAGAGAAAAAATCAGGTGAAAACCGGAAAAGAAAAATCGTCCAAAAAATCATGCAGAACTAGAACCGGAAATGTGGACAACAAGAATAAGAAGAAGTGAAAATTTCCACAACAACTTATCTATCCTAGGTGGTTACTCTCTCGGTTGGACATAAACATGGTAGTGATGAGTTCGAATCCCAATAGGTTCATTATTTTTTGAAGATAAAGAAAAGAAAAAAAATGTAAGTGGACCGAGGGCGTGACAAAGCATATAACCAGCGCTGTGTATACATATGAAAGTGTATATGATTTATGAAAAAACTATGTTACCCTTTATACGTTTTGTTAGGGGGTGTACCGAAGCCTTTCCTTCCGCCATGTGGATGGAGGTACGTGGCGTCTTTTGGTTCATTATGTAGATGTCTGGACTCCCGCTAAACCTCTCTTTATTTGGTTGGTTTCGATTTGCGAGATTTTGGACGCTTTGATTGGTCGATGAATAAATACAAACCCATGTTGGATGGCAAAACACGTCTAAACTACATAATGAGAACAAATAGAGACAGTTTAAGGTTCGTGTTGGAGATGCCGTCGGCAAACAATCTGTCCGGGGAATCGACCTGGCTTCGGTAGCTAGCTTGCTCTCGCTCGTATATAAGTGCGTTCTCCATTAACATCAATCAAGGTGTTTAGTGCCTATAGACTGTAGTTGCGCATCTGGCCGGACAGAAATTAGCTCGCCGTTGTAAGTAGGTCAGCGTACGTGCGTTCAGCGTACGTGCATCTGACAATTTGTAATAAGAGCATGTCATTTTAATAATTGACGAAAAAGGACTCCTCACTTTATATATAAAGCAACCATCACCACAACATTCGAGTAAGAAGATACAAACGCACTCCACCACCACACTTAACGCACACACTCAAGGCAAGGTACAGAGGTGCCGGGCACCGAAACACCACCCCAACAATGCCCAAGCAACCTATATGATAAGCAAAGAAGGACCTCTTACATGTGGGAATTATTAAAGGAAATACTCAGCCTCAAACAGGTTGATTTATGAAAGAACCAGCTGACTCCATCTTGTGGCCCACACGACTTTTCTCCTCCCATGCCTTGTCTCCTCCCTCCCCCACGCTACTTTTCCCCACTCCTTTCGTTCTTATCATCTTCCCCACCAAGCAACCGCCATATCTGATGTATCCGTTGCCACCAAACCGCATGCTCGTGCACTGCTACAGAGGAGAAGAATTGTACATACCGTCACCACCCACCACTGCAACAGTCACTATTGTCGTGGGTTTGTCACGACAGATGTCCTCGTGAAAGGACTTAGTCGTGGGGCCATCGCTACGGGTTAGCTTAAAGGGGTTAAACCGGACAAGGGACACGAGGATTTTTATACTAGTTCGGCCCCTTCGATGAAGGTAAAAGCCTACGTCTACTTGTGTTTGGTATTGCTAGGGTTTCGATGACCAAGGAGCGAATCCGCTTTGCCTGGCTCTCGAGTTGTTGTCTATTGTCCCTAAACCGCTGCCGGGTCGTCCCTTTATATACACAGGTTGACGCCCGCCGGTTTACAGAGTCCCGAGGCCGGATCATAAACGTGTCTGGCTCGGTCTTTATCCTTTCTATCTTACAATGCAAGTTACATGAGAAAGTCGGTTTACATCTATAGACCTTAACTCGCCTTTGGGCCTTGGGCCTTCGTAAAGCGCCACCATCCTTATGTCTTCACGGGCTTCTGATCTTCTTGGAGTTAATCCGGCTACTCCTGGCCGGTTTACGTCCAGTAGTAATATCCCCAACATTAGACTCCAGATTGATTTGAACTTGTTCATGTCAATCTTCAACACTTAGAAAAATTCTTCCCCTGCATCTTCACCTTGATCTTGTAAACCGCCGTGACGTCATACTCCAGGATCATGTTAAATCGCCATGACGTCATCTTGTTATTTAGAAATGATACATCTCACCTTCAGTTAATGAGCCTCCAACAATCAAGGCGACCGCTCCTGTTAGGTATCCAATATTCCGGCCCCTTGATTCTCGCGCCTGTTACCTCCCCCCTTTACCTTATAAATAGGGCCACGGGTCATTTCCTTTGTTCCCCTCCGTCTCTTCACTTCTTCTTCCTCCTCGCGATGCTTCTGCACCCGAGCACCGCCGCCGTCGCCGAGCTTCGCATCCGCCTCTCCGTTGGCCTCTGCATCGACCTGGTTGCACCAGAGAGCCGCGGTGTACCTCCGCTGCTTCAACAACCGCTGTAAGTTCTTCCCTTTCCTCCTTTGTAGATCTACCTAGGGTTCCCTTGTTCATCGAAGTTCATCGAGGCTCCGGCACTGTTCTTCCCTGTTCCTCCTTAGTCCATGGATAAAAACCTCAAGCTTGATGTATTCCGTGTAATGGCTTATCTTCTATTACCACAACAAACCCTTATGCGCATAAAAATTGATCTGGACCTTTGTGAACCGCTTCGGGACCAACCTTTTTAGGTCTAAATCTTTTTACTTTTCCTGTCTTACGGTAGATCCAAAATTTCCATGTAACCTTGTGAAACCTATTTTACCTTACTTAGTCGTTCTTGCCTTAGATCTGTATCCTTTTTATCACATAGGTGGTTTACCTTT
Organism: Triticum aestivum; assembly: GCF_018294505.1. NCBI lineage: Eukaryota > Viridiplantae > Streptophyta > Magnoliopsida > Poales > Poaceae > Triticum > Triticum aestivum. Next base: position 89,383,309 of record NC_057812.1, on the reverse strand, counting down.
GTAGAAAGCAATCTATCACATACCATTAGTCTCCTTGTAAACTGGCAATCCCTTTATCTCCGTTGTCATACTCCGGTTTAACAGTATGCGTATACCTTTGTTCTGTTTACGACTATCATTCATTATTGAATCAGCCTCCGGTTTACGAAATTTACATACTTGGATTTCTTTATCCCGTTGCACCTTATGCACCACCATGAATGAATTGTAAACTGGTATTTCTTTTCAGATTTTCACTTGCAATGGCCAAGCAGTTTTATGCCTGCAACTGGGCTCCCTCCCGGGTTACCGAGGAGCAGCTTAATGGAATGGTCAAAATTGGTACCTTACCAAAAAAGAGTGAGATTCGGTGGCGAGTTCCTGGACCGGAGAACCCTCCTACTCCCAAGCAGGGTGAAGCAGTGGTGTTTGTTGATCACATAGGTCATGGCTTCAAACCGCCCGAATCGAAGTTTTTTCAGGATGTGCTTGCCAGTTTTCAGCTCCACCCTCAAGATATTGGACCTAACTCGGTATCCAATATATGCAATTTCCAAGTCTTCTATGAAGTGTACTTACAAGAAGAACCAACTGTTGAGCTGTTCCGGGATTTCTTCCATCTGAATCGGCGCACTGAATTTGTAGATGGACCCAACACTGAACTTGGTGGCGTCTCCATTCAAAAAAGAAAAGAGATTGAATTTCCTCATGCCAAGCTGCACAGTCAACTCAAAGAGTGGAATCAAACTTGGTTCTACTGTAAAGACACCTCCCCTGAAGATGAGAACCCTCTGTCGGGTTACTGTGCCCACCGGCTTTCCAACACTCATCCACTTCCACAATGGCTAAGTGCTCAGGAACGGGCCTCATATGCCCCTCAACTCGCCAACCTCCGAGCCTTTATGGCCAACGTTTTATCAGGTGTAGACTTTGTTCGTTGCTGGATATCCTGGAGCATCCTGCCATTAAGTCGCCGCACCGGTTTAATGTGCGAGTATACTGGAAACATAGAAGACCCCCAACGCCATATCAACATTCAGCTAACATACGAAGAAGTAACAGAGTTTGTCAAAAAGATATTGAATACATCGGAGGCTGTCTGTCGCCAAACTGGATTAAACCCCTTTTATACGAAAAACAAACCGCCCGCTGTAAGTATTGTCTTCCACTTTACACTTGATATCCTTGTACTGTACAAGATTTGAATATCCTTTGCCCCTCTTTTAAACAGGGTGATGATCCGTTCTGGAAAAAGAAGCCTCAGGAGAAAGCGGCAAAGCCTTCCCGTCCTAAAACAAAAGCCGTCAAGAAAACCTCAAAGCGGAAGGCAGCTGAGCGCATTAGTATGGAACTGGATGACGACCCGGATGAACCGGAAGTTGAGGTAGAACTTGATTCACTTGGTTCACTTTTCATGCATCTCATTGACAATGATACTTATCAGGAGGACGTTGAGGGCAGCCAAGCTGACGATGTAGAGCTAATTATCCTTTCCTCCGGTTCAGACTCTATGCCAACACAAAAAATCCGTCAAGTGGTCTGGAAAGTAAGTTTTTCTCATCCTCTTGCTTACTTGGATCCAACATTTATTTTGAAGACGCAGCAGCACGAGGCTCGCTGCACAACCCAGCACATCGGCCAAACGGTCACTTCGGCCGGTTTACCTGACACCCCGGTTCGAAAGCGCCGATCTGAGGTCTCACCCACTTCTGACAATTCTTATCCCAAGGCAGGTTATTTCCGACAACCTCTTAATCCGTCCGATTCGAATTATCAAGTGACACCTCCCTCATCCTCTGGCGAGTCAATAGTGACCCAACTTCCTCCTCTCAAAACTGTAGCTGGCTAAGTACTTGAAACCCTTCTTTCGATGTTTTCATACTTTATATATTATGCTTAACTTTCGCATATTTTTTGTTTTAGAGCCAAAGTCAGACCCAGCAAAAAGGCTCGGGTGAACAATCCGCCCGAAGACCAAGTGGTTCTTGAACCGGGGCAAACGGTTGAACCGAAACAAAGCGATTGAACCGTAGGGTCCAAATCCTGAAGCTACTTTTGATGAACCACCCCCTCAAGATCACAATATTGATGAACAACTAGAAGTTGACACTACTGTGCCTGATGATGAACCGGCAGATCCAATCGGGGCTGATGATAGGTCTTCCAGTCCGGTGAGAGCTACTGACACTCCATCAACTCCAGCAAAGACTGCTGGGGACCAAGAAGGTGATGTTATCATTACCGGTATGAGCCACAGCTCTCCTGGCCATCCTGTTATATTGGCGAAACATAGTGCCAAGGAAGAGCGTGCTGCCATGGAAAAAGGCAAATGGAGCACCGACTTATCAAGCTACTCCCATCTCAGCGCTCAAGAACTCCACTCTGGTTTTCTAAACCGTCTGCACTCAAACCGCGATTATGAAGCCGGTTTGGTGAACCTGATGAAGGAACGCTATGAGGTATTTTCATCACTTTTCCTTTCTTAAATCCAAAGTACAAGTATCATCCCAAGTAGCCCCCAAGGGCCAGTTTATGATGTTAATCATAAACCGGGACTTTGTGATATCTTAATCCTTGCATGTTGATCCTCCATATGTCAAGTCATTGTTGGAAACAAAATTAGTACTTTATCATTATATCCCTTTAGTTTTCATTAGTGTAGCCCCCAAGGGCCGGTGTATCTGTGCAGGGTAAACCGGGTCTTGAATCAATGTGTCAACATTGCACAGATGTACATTAGCCCCCAAGTGTTAAGGATAATGCTTGCATTGTACTTGAGACTTGTGAAAAAATATGTTGACGATAGAGCAAATAGGCATTAGCCCCCAAGTACAGAGTGCATAACTTGTTATACGCTTGGTACTTCATAACCTGTTTGATGATATCCCTCAACTTTGTAGGCTGAGCTGAGTAAAAAGGATGCGCAAACCGCGGATCTTCAGGAGAACATCAAATCTCAGCAAGCAGAGAATTCCAAGGCCAAGGAGGAATTAACAAATGCCCTAGCAGCCATGGAAAGGCTGAAAGAGACCTTCAATAAAGAGCGTGCAGACTGGAAAACAGAAAAGGCCGGTTTGACAAAAAAGGCCGAGGACGCAGAGGCAGCCCTGAAGCCAGTGGTTGACGAACTGACCAGCTTGAAGCGGCAGATTAACGCCATGACTTCCGCTGTGTTTGGTAAGTACCTTCTCGTGCAGTTTGTCTAATTCATAAGATCTTATCAATGACCGGTTTACTGATGCTAAACCATGACAGGGACCCGCATTGCTCATCTGGACTCTGACATGCAGATTAAACTTAAAGCGGCCTACACCTTGATAGAACAGCTATTCTCTGGATCCCAGCGAGCCATTTGCACTGCAGCCTATAACAAGCCTCTGGCATCGCTGATAAAGGAAACTATTGAAAAGCTGGCCATGCTACCTGCCCGGATCAACGAACTGAAGAGATCAGCTGCAAGATCAGGAGCGCTGACCGCGCTAATCCGGGCCAAGGCATGGATTCCGGATCTTGAACCGGTAGATATCATCGAAGGGTATCCTGGCGTGAAAGAAGACAACTCCGGCTTCAATAACGATGATCTTCGAAGGCTGACAAAGGAGATGCGACCAATAGCCAGCAAACTGGCGGAGGACACAGATTTATCTCATTTTCAACTGGTTTATGATGCTGAGGGAAAAAGACAGCCCGCGTTGATCCATAATGTTGAAGATCTTGTGCCACCAATCCATAAGCATACTTACGCTCCTGACATTGACCCCTCCAATCTTATCCATGAAGATGCCGTTTTTCAAGCCTTAACCGGAATCGATTGGTCAACGGTTGATTTCCAGCGTCTGGGGAGGGATGAAGAGAATGTGACCGCACAAGATGATCCTCAATCATCAAGCCATCCCGATGAAGAATCCTAAACTGCTGGTCGGTTTACCAGTTGTAGTCTTCCACTCTTTGAAATTATTCAATTTGGGCTGTTTAAAGTGCCTTGTAATAGGATAGCATGAACACCTTTGTCTGCCATGCCATCGAGCATGTTTGTTTTGCTTGATACCTGAAAACTTGTTCCGCCTTTGGGATCTATTTATGCATAGTCCATTATGATTTGTGTTCCTGCATATAAGAACTTGAAAGTGTCCTAGTGGTTTACCACTGGGCGGGTCATGATGCCCAAAAATATATACATAACTTGGATGGATAACCAAGATTTGCATTAACCAGATAAAATAGATGATATCTGTGACATACCTCGTTGGCTGACCAACTGCTTGTATAGTAAGGGTGAAAAACACCAATCCGGAGTGTTGATGACTCGCCCTATTGCGGGTTCATATAAAAACCATACCAGGCTATAATAGTTGCTGATTTGTTCGTATAACGCTGGTGACATCTAGTCAAAACCAGACCGGAGCAACATACTACCAATTTAAAACTGATCATGTACTATCAACTAAGGGTTGAAAGTCACGCTGGGTTGTAATAAACACCGGTTTATCAGAAATATTCCTAAATCCCTTATCAAAAGATAGCAAATCAAAAAGAAATATACAAGGCTTTTCATGGGCTGCCAAGCCCTAAATCGAGGCTTTTCATGGGCTGCCAGGCCGCTGAGTTAAACCATTTTGAAAAGCCTTTTAAGATGGACCTCAATCTTTAACCAATCACCGTTTTAACTTTGACAAGTTCAGGGTCCATGGGATTGACTTGTCAAACGTTCGATGGGTCATACCAGGTTTACCTGGATGGAGTGGCTTACTTAAAGAGGCAGGATAACCCGGTGTTTTAGGTGAATACACCTGGCTTCCAAGCCTGGCTTGATAGCCTATTACAAGGGTGCAAGCTCGTTATTCTTTGAGAAGCAAGGAGCCCCCAGGTAATATTTGAGCTGTGCTCAGTGGTTACCTATGTTTGAGTTGTGCTTGATGCAACAAACTCTCTTTGGTTCCACATAATTTCCTTTTGGCTTTAAGCCCATCAAGAGGTGTAGCTATGGTGTGAAAACAATCAAGCCCCCTAGTGACTTCCTTTATATCTGTGTGGCTTTATGGGCCGGGTTAATAAAACTCCGCTTTGTCACTAGAAGCTCCTGTGGGACCACACATGATGTAAAAAAGAACAGAGACCCCGCTTTAGCCGAGGCTCCAGTTTATTATATAATATATACATTATCACAAGTATGTACATAAGAAGAGCCTGTGTAACACCCCGGACACACCCGCCGGTGGTCGTTACTCCTGGCGGGATCTAGACTGGCCCCACAGATCAATACTAGTCTTTTCTGCGCACTTTGTCCTCACTCGTGCGCACTCGGGAGCAACTTCCCGGTTGGTCACCCATCCTGATACTACTCCAAGCTGAGCACGCTTAACTTTGGAGTTCTGTCCGAATGGGCTCCTGAAAAAGAAGGAATTCCTTATTGATATGAGTAGTATATCATCTCTAATAAGCCAAGCCATTACATACACCCCCACTCAGAGGAACCAACGTCCTCGTCGGGCCACAGGAACGTTCCCTCTTGGCACATACGTCTGTGCATCCAGTCCGGTACATGTACCATGTCGTGTGCCACGACAGGTCACAAACGTCATGAACAACATGACCGCGCACCTGTCGCAAACATCCGTGTAACCGCGAGGGTCGGCTCTGATACCAACTTGTAACGCCCTGGACACACACTCGTGTGCACCCGGGAGTAACTTCCCGGTCGGTCACCCATCCTGACACTACTCCAAGCTGAGCACGCTTAACTTTGGAGTTCTGTCCGAATGGGCTCCCGGAAAAGAAGGAATTCCTTATTGATATGAGTAGTCTATCATCCCTAATAAGCCAGGCCATTACAGCCTATGCCTCAAGTATAGTAAGGCCAAAGAAGGGCCATATTCCACGGCCGCTTGGTCTCCTCCTCCGATTTACGTGAGTCTTTGAGCTCTCGAACATCAATGAGGTAGTATGACCCGTTGTGCAGATTTTTGCTGACCACAAAAGGTCCTTCTCAAGGTGGGGATAACTTGTGCATATTAGTCTGATCCTGGATGAGCCGGAGCACCAGATCACCTTCTTGAAAAGTTCTGGTCTTAACCCGACGGCTGTGATAACGTCGGAGATCTTGTTGATAAATCGCCGAACGTGCTGCCGCTAAATCACGCTCCTCATCTAACAGGTCCAGTGAGTCCTGACGTGCTTTCTCATTCTCAGCTTCAACATAAGCTGTCACAGGGGGTGAGTCATGACGGATGTCACTAGGGAGAACCCCCTCCGCTCCGTAAACCATGAAGAAAGGCGTGTAACCCGTAGATCTGTTAGGTGTGCTGTTGATACTCCATAACACAGAAGGTAACTCCTCCACCCAACAACCCGGTGTGCGCTTTAAAGGAACCATAAGCCGGGATTTAATACCTCTCAATTTTTTTTGATTTGCCCTCTCTGCTTGACCACTAGACTGGGGGTGGGCCATTGATGCTTCAAGCCGGATGTTCTCACGTTGGCAAAATTCCTCCATCTCACCCTTTGACAGATTAGTACCATTATCAGTTATAATACTGTGTGGGAAACCAAACCGGAATATCACCTTTTTGATGAATTGAACCGTCGTGGCTGCATCACACTTACTGACTGGCTCTACTTCTACCCATTTGGTAAACTTGTCAACTGCCACTAACAGGTGGGTCTTTTTGTCCTTGGATCTCTTAAAGGGTCCAACCATATCGAGCCCTCAAGTTGCAAACGGCCAAGTGATGGGAATCATTCTCAACTCCCGAGCCGGAACATGAGCGCGACGTGCAAATTTTTGACAACCGTCACACCTTTTAACTAAACCTCAGCATCAGCATGAGCTGTCAACCAATAGAAACCATGACGAAAAGCTTTAGCCACCAAGGATTTTGAACCGGCATGGTTACCACAATCTCATTTGTGGATTTCTCGCAAAATCTCACAACCCTCTTGAGGAGACACACAATACTGAATCGCCCCTGTGACGCTGTAAAGACATTGAGGGAGTCCTGGATTAGGGAGTGTCCGGATGGCCGGACTATACCTTCAGCCGGACTCCTGGACTATGAAGATACAATATTGAAGACTTCGTCCCGTGTCCGGAAGGGACTTTCCTTGGCGTGGAAGGCAAGCTTGGCGATACGGATATGTGGATCTCCTACCATTGTAACCGACTTTGTGTAACCCTAACCCTCTCCGGTGTCTATATAAACCGGAGGGTTTTAGTCCGTAGGACAACATACAGAACAACAATCATACCATAGGCTAGCTTCTAGGGTTTAGCCTCTCCGATCTCGTGGTAGATCTACTCTTGTACTACCCATATCATCAATATTAATCAAGCAGGACGTAGGGTTTTACTTCCATCAAGAGGGCCCGAACCTGGGTAAAACTTCGTGTCCCTTGCCTCCTGTTACCATCCGGCCTAGACGCACAGTTCAGGACCCCCTACCCAAGATCCGCCGGTTTTGACACCGACATTGGTGCTTTCATTGAGAGTTTCTCTGTGTCATCGCCGTTAGGCTTGATGGCTCCTACGATCATCAATAGCGATGTAGTCCAGGGTGAGACCTTCCTCCCCGGACAGATCTTCGTCTTCGGCGGCTTCGCACTGCGGGCCAATTCACTTGGCCATCTGGAGCAGATCGAAAGCTATGCCCCTGGCCGTCAGGTCAGATTTGGAAGTTTAAACTACATGGCTGACATCCGCGGGGACTTGATCTTTGACGGATTCGAGCCACTGCTGAGCGCGCCGCACTGTCACGACGAGCACGATCTAGCTCTGCCGCCGAACAGTGCCCTGGAGGCCGCACCCGCATCGGCTTCAACCCTTAATTCGGAGCCAACTGCGCGATCGAGGATGGGTGGTTGGATGCCACCTCGGGGGCTGCAATCCCAACGGCGATCGAGCCGAACACCAGCCCCGCACTCCGCGAGACTCGTGACTCCAAGGAGCCGGACTCCGAACCCTCCGCGCCCCTGCCAATCGAATCCGATTGGGCGCCGATCATGGAGTTTACTGCCGCGGACATCTTTCAGCCCTCGCCTTTCGGCGATATTCTGAAGACACTAAAGTCTCTCTCTTTATCAGGAGAGCCCTGGCCGGACTACGGTCAGCAAGATTGGGATACGGACGATGAAGAAATTCAAAGCCCACCCACCACCCACTTTGTAGCCACTGTCGACGATTTAACCGACATGATCGACTTCGACTCCGAAGACATCGACGGTATGGACGCCGATGCAGGAGACGATGAAGAACCAGCGCCTATTGGGCCCTGGAAAGCCACCTCGTCATATGACATATACATGGTGGACACCCCAAAAGAAGGAGATGGCGATGGAACAGCGGAGGATGACCCCTCCAAGAAACAACCTAAGCGCCGGTGTCAGCGGCACCGCTCAAAATCCCGCCAAAGCAAATACGGTGATTCCAGCACATGAGATAATAATACTCCGGAGAGTGCCGAAGAAAACCCCCTCCAGCAAGATTCAACACAGGAGGATGGAGAGGCCAGCCCTCATGAGAGAGCGGCAGACAGAGAGGTCGAGGACGATAATTATATGCCTCCCTCCGAAGACGAGGCAAGCCTCGACAACGACGAATTCGTCGTGCCAGAAGATCCCGTCGAGCAAGAGCGTTTTCAACGCAGACTTATGGCCACGGCAAGAAGCCTCAAGAAAAAACAGCAACAGCTTACAGCTGATCAAGATTTGCTAGTCGACAGATGGACTGAAGTCCTTCCGACCGAAGCGCATAAACTCGAACGCCCCTCCAAGAGCTACCCAAAGCGCAGGTTGCTACCCCGATTAGAGGAGGAAACACTTAAACCTACATCACCAGCACTTGATACGGCCGACCGGCCACCTCGTGGCCGCGACAGAGAGGCCTCTCGGTCCTCCACTCAAGCCGCACCCCGTACCAAGGCACGGGAAAATGCGCCAGACCTGCGGGACATGTTGGAGGACAAGGCAAGGCAAACAAGATCGATCTACGGATCGCGTGGGCGCCCCATGACTTGAGACGATAACCGTCACGCCGGACACAAATCCGGTAGGGCCGAACACAGTAGACAAAGCTCATTGGAGCTACGTCGTGATATAGCCCAGTACAGAGGCGCCGCACACCCACTATGCTTCATAGATGAAGTAATGGATCATCAAATCCCCGAGGGTTTCAAACCCGTAAACATCGAATCATATGATGGCACAACAGATCCTGCGGTATGGATCGAGGATTATCTCCTACATATCCGCATGGACCGCGGCGATGATCTCCATGCCATCAAATAGCTCCCACTCAAGCTTAAAGGACCAGCTCGGCATTGGCTTAACAGCTTGCCAGCAGGATCAATCAGTTGTTGGGAGGACCTGGAAGCCGCATTCCTCGACAATTTCCAGGGCACCTATGTGCGACCACCAGACGCCGATGACCTAAGCCACGTAATTCAGCAGTCAGAGGAATCGGCCAAGCAATTCTGGACACGGTTCATAACAAAGAAAAATCAAATAGTTGGCTGTCCGGACGCAGAGGCCCTAGCAGCCTTCAAGCACAATATTCGTGACGAGTGGCTTGCCCGGCACCTTGGACAGGAAAAGCCAAAATCTATGGCAGCACTCACGACACTCATGACCCGCTTTTGCGCGGGAGAAGACAACTGGCTTGCTCGTAGCAACAATATAACCAAGAACCCTGGTAATTCGGATACCAGGGAAAGTAGTAGCAGGCCGCGTCGCAACAAGCAGAAGCGCCGCATTAACGGCGACAATGCTGAGGATACGACAGTTAATGCCAGATTCAGAGGCTATAAATCCGGTCAGCGGAAAAAGCCATTCAAAAGAAATCCTAGGGGCCCATCCAGTTTGGACCGAATACTCGACCGTTTGTGCCAGATACATGGCACCCCCAAAAAGCCGGCCATCACACCAACAGGGATTGTTGGGTGTTCAAGCAGGCAGGCAAGTTAAATGCCGAAAATAAAGACAAGGGGCTGCATAGCAATGACGACGAAGAGCCCCGGCCGCCGAACAACAGTGGACAGAAGGGTTTTCCCCCACAAGTGCGGATAGTGAACATGATATACGCAACCCACATCCCCAAGAGGGAGCGGAAGCGTGCGTTAAGGGACGTATACGCGGTAGAGCCAGTCGCCCCAAAGTTCAACCCATGGTCCTCCTGCCCGATCACTTTTGATCGAAGGGACCATACCACTAGCACCCGTCATGGCGGATTTGCCGCATTGGTTCTAGACCCAATTATTGATGGATTTCATCTCACTAGAGTCCTTATGGACGGCGGCAGCAGCCTGAACCTGCTTTACCAGGATACAGTGCAGAAAATGGGCATAGATCCCTCGAGGATTTAGCCCACCAAAACGACCTTTAAAGGCGTAATACCAGGTGTAGAGGCCAACTGTACAGGCTCAGTCACACTTGAAGTGGTCTTCGGATCTCCGGATAATTTCTGAAGCGAGGAGTTAATCTTCGACATAGTCCCATTCCGCAGTGGCTATCACGCACTGCTCGGACGAACCGCATTCGCCAAGTTCAATGCGGTACCGCACTACACATACCTTAAGCTCAAGATGCTAGGCCCTCGAGGAGTAATTACGGTCAATGGAAACACCAAACGCTCCCTCCGAACGGAGGAGCACACGGCGGCCCTTGCAGCGGAAGTACAAAGCAACCTCTCCAGGCAGTTCTCCAGTCCGTCCATTAAATGTCCGGACACCGTCAGTCCGCTCTTGGCGGACTAAACCTTCTGGACCACCGCACTCATAATGGTGCGGTGCTCCTCGTCGATGGAGGCGCCTTTGAGCACCTCCAACAGATTGTCCGGCGCCTCCGGTTGGACGGGGGTCACCGGCACGGTGGGCTTGCTCCTCTTGGAAGGAGGTCGCCCGCCGGACTCTGGAACCTTTGAAGGTTCCGGAGCGGTGTCCGGTTTAGAGCCGGACTTGGAGCCCTGGGGGGGTTTTATCCCCTTTACTCCTGGAGTCCGGGAGGTCACCTTGCGGCGCCTCCAGGACCACCTCCTCCTGGCTTGGAACCTGTTGGGACAACACCGTCGGAAGCGAATTCACATCCGATGAGTCCAGTGAACCGCTCGACGACGCGTCGAGCCGGTCTTTGGGTGGGCTGCATAATCATATTCGACATAAGGGAAAGCTATGCAATAAAGGAATACTATGAATTACTCTGGTATCCGGATACTTACGATTTCGCCAGGGGCTTGTCCCTGAGCGGCCACTCCTCTCCGACGTCGTCGGCGTTGGTGGAGTAGTCCAGAGGAATGGTTTTCCCCTTCTTGGACCCTTCGGCCTTCCTAGTAAGGGCGGCCTTCCTTTTCTTCTCTCCCCCCGCTGGAGGGGGAGAGGTCTCTTCTTCCTCCTCCTCGTCTTCACGGGAGGAATGCGCCTTGGAGCCGTCGGATGATGAACCCGACACCTCTTGGCACCGGGCACTTGTTCGAGTCCCCATGGCCTTCTTCGTGGCCTTCTTCTCCGGCACCACATAGGGTGCCGGAACCAGCAGCTTCGCCAAGCGGGCATCGGCTAGGTCTTCGGGCAAAGGAGCCGGACAGTCGATCTGTCCGGACTTCGCCTGCCAATCCTGTCAAAGGTAAGGGAGCTTAGATCCCGCATAGAGTTAAACTATGAAAAACTAATACCCTGTAAAAGGTACAAACAACTTACCGCGCTAGTGTGACGCTGCGCGCTGAATCCGCGATCCTCGGTAGCGGATGTGGGAGCCTCGGCACCCTTGAAAAGCACCTTCCAGGCATCTTCGTACGTCGTGTCAAAGAGCCTGCTCAGAGTTCGGTGTTGCGCCGGGTTGAACTCCCACAGATTGAAGGCCCGTTGTTGACATGGGAGGATCCGGCGGATGAGCATAACCTGGACTACGTTGACAAGCTTGAGCTGCTTGTTCACCAGGGTTTGGATGCATGTTTGCAGTCCAGTCACCTCTTCTTTGCTGCCCCACGACAGGCCCGTCTCTTTCCAGAACGTGAGCCGCGTTGGGGGTCTGGACCAGAACTCAAGGGTTGCGACCCACTCAGGGTCGCGCGGCTCGGTGATGTAAAACCATCCCGATTGCCACCCCTTCAGGGTCTCCACAAAGGAGCCCTCGAGCCATAAGACGTTGGGCATCTTACCCACCATGGCGCCTCCACACTCCGCCTAGTTGTCGCGCACCACCTTCGTCATGACATTGAAAGTCTTGAGCCATAGGCCAAAATGGGGGCGGATGCGGAGGAAAGCCTCGCACACGACGATATACGCCGAGATGTTGAGGATGAAGTTCGGGGTCAGATCATGGAAATCCAGGCCGTAGTAGAACATGAGTCCCCGGACGAATGGGTGGATAGGAAAGCCCAGTCCACGGAGGAAGTGGGGAAGGAACACTACCCTCTCATGGGGTCTTGGGGTGGGGAGGAGCTGCCCCTCTTCGGGAAGCCGGTACGCGATGTCGTTAGACAAGTATCCGGCCTTCCTCAGTTTTTTGATGTGCCCCTCCGTGACGGAGGAGACCATCCACTTGCCTCCCGCTCCGGACATGGCTGGAGAAGGTTGAGGTGGGGAGTGCGGACTTGGGCGCTGGAGCTCGAGTGCGCGTAAATGGATAGGCAAAGGAGGAAGAAGGCGTAGGTGAAAAGGTGGATCCTTATCCCCTTATATGGGTGGACGCAACTACGTGTCCCCACCAGCCTGGTAAAACTCTCTTATCTCCAAGCACCGTAATCAATGGCGCAGTTGGGTTACCCACGCCCGTATTGATGAGAATCCCGGAATAAGGGGACACGATCTCTGCTTTAACAAGACGTGCCAAGGAAACCGCCTCGCATGACACACCGAGGTGGGGTAATAAAACGATTCGAATAAAGGCTTGGCCGTGGTGTTGTCATGCTATGGAATACGTCAGCAGATTAGATTTGTGTAAATATTATTCTCTCTATGGCAGTATGTGGAAACTTATTTTGCAGAGCTGGACACTATCTTTGTGTTTAAAATCTTCTATGAAGTACTTGGAGGAGGAACCCGCCTTGCAATGCCGAAGACAATCTGCGCGCCGGACTCGTCGTCATTGAAGCCTGGTTCAGGGGCTACTGAGGGAGTCCTGGATTAGGGGGTGTCCGGATGGCCGTACTATACCTTCAGCCGGACTCCTGGACTATGAAGATACAATATTGAAGACTTCGTCCCGTGTCCGGAAGGGACTTTCCTTGGCGTGGAAGGCAAGCTTGGCGATACGGATATGTGGATCTCCTACCATTGTAACCGACTTTGTGTAACCCTAACCCTCTCCGGTGTCTATATAAACCGGAGGGTTTTAGTCCGTAGGACAACATACAGAACAACAATCATACCATAGGCTAGCTTCTAGGGTTTAGCCTCTCCGATCTCGTGGTAGATCTACTCTTGTACTACCCATATCATCAATATTAATCAAGTAGGATGTAGGGATTTACCTTCATTAAGAGGGCCCGAACCTGGGTAAAACTTCGTGTCTCTTGCCTCATGTTACCATCCGGCCTAGACGCACAGTTCGGGACCCCCTACCCGAGATCCGCTGGTTTTGACACCGACAGACGTAACTCCCCATTGATTATGGTCATTGACTTGGAACGCCGGATTATCTGTCGGGCCAAGGATTCGTCCTCCAGTAACTCGCCTCGGATCATGTAAGCTAAGTACGAGACTGTCCAATCCGGTATAACATGCAAAGATGCCACCAATTGGGCCTCCGGGTCAGGAATAGCCAACTCTTCCTATGTGGGTATCTTGACCGACGGATTATGCAGTACATCGAGGAAGACATTAGGTGGCAACGGTTTACGCTGAGAGCCTAGGCGACTTAAAGCGTCCGCCGCTTCATTCTTTCGCCGGTCTATATGGTCAACTTGATAACCCTTGAAATGACCAGCCACTATGTCCACCTCTCGTCGATATGGAGCCATGAGTGGGTCCTTAGAATCCCAAGTGCCAGATACCTGTTGGGCCACCAGGTCCGAGTCACCGAAGCACTTAACCCGGCTTAAGTTCATCTCCTTAGCCATCCGAAGACCGTGAAGTAAGGCCTCGTATTCAGCTGCATTGTTAGTATAAGGGAACATTAAGCGAAGAACATAACAAAACTTGTCATCTCGTGGGGAAGTTAATATGACTCCAGCCCCCGAGCCCTCCAATTGCGTGGACCCATCGAAGTGAATAGTCCAATAAGTGTTATCTGGCTTTTCCTCTGGTGCCTGCAACTCTGTCCAATCGCTACGAGTTATCTTAAAGGGGTTAAGCCGGGCAAGGGACACAAGGTTTTTTTTATACTAGTTCGCCCCCTTCGATGAAGGTAAAAGCCTACTTCTAGTTGTGTTTGGTATTGCTAGAGTTTCGATGACCAAGGAGTGAATCCGCTTTGCCCGGCTCTCGAGTTATTGTCTGTTGTCCCTAAACCGCTGTCGGGTCGTCCCTTTATATACACAGGTTGATGCCCGCTGGTTTACAGAGTCCGGAGGCTGGATCATAAATGTGTCCAGCTCGGTCTCTATCCTTCCTATCTTACAATGTAAGTTACATGAGAAAGTCGGTTTACATCTATAGGCCTTAACTCGCCTTTGGGCCTTGGGCCTTCGTAAAGCGCCACCATCCTTATGTCTTCACGGGCTTCTGATCTTCTTGGAGTTAATCCGGCTACTCCTGGCCGGTTTACGTCTAGTAGTAATATCCCCAACAACTATGGTTCAAAGCAACCGCGTAGACCGCCAAATTGCAAGGCTACTTTGTAGCCGCGTGTTGTCACTCCAACGACCGCCATGTTGCAAGGAAATCATAGGAGACCACCACATCGCCCATCACTGTCACCACTGTGTTAGAAGCAACCGCACTGTCGAAAACCATCATGTCGTAATTCCTATGCCAAGCTTGTCCATGTATTTCAACGCGGGGTGATCACAACATAGTTTATGTTACAATGAGTGCCCAAAGGCCTACATATTTGCAGTGTCACGCAAGCCAGGATGATCAAAATATATAGTCCATGTTGCAATGGGTGAGTGCAACATAGTCCATGTTGCGATGATCCAATGGAGTATGTGGGACAAATCGAATGGTTGCCATCATGGCTGATCTTTATGAAACATCGACTGGGTGACGTACAACGATGTCGAATTATTAAGGTGGGGATTTCTAACGGATTAATCAATGTGTAGGTTATTTTGGTGACTAGGCTCCATGGAGGCCGAAATTATAAAAAAATCAAACTTTCTGGTTTAAAAAATACATGAAAAAATATGCATGTATATAGGGATGAAATGTATGTGTGTAAAAATTCACAATGAAATACATTGAATTGTGACCTTTACAAAGAAAAACAAATTGATGGACTTTGGGGATGAACAATATCATGTGATGAAAAGCCACAGACTTTTTTTTTTGCAACCCTCAATTCAGCGTATTTTATCGTGAAAATTTACGCACACGTACATTATGTCTCCATGTATATCTGTATTTGTTTTCACAACTTTTTGAAACGTAAGAGTATGATTTTTTCTGAATTTTGCATTCTTCAGAAAACGGCCTCCAAGGAGCTCGGCTTTCAAAAGCAATTTCCGTTAATCAACACTATAATAAACTCGATCCCACCAAATGAACAGTTCATATTTTTTGATAGATAAATAGAAGTAGGGAGTAGTGGATGGGTGAGAGTTGTTAGAAAGACCAAGTAGCCCCTTTAATAATGAAACGAAGGGAGTTGGCAGATGTCGATTCCCACAATCAGTGGTTTGTAGATTATTAAACAATAATGTTTTGTCGTGGTGATCCCCTTTAATCGCCATGTTGTCCTTTCGAAAAAGGAAAAACCAACAACAATGTTGTCAAATGAAAAAGCAAACAACAATATCTTTGCCTCTCTTACGATTACAGACAGCAAAAAAGGGGATCGCCCCCGCGTCCCTCCCAGGAGGGGCGACTCGGGCGGATCGCATGAGCGCGCCGCCGCCCTTTCCTCCTTCGATCCTCCTCCCCTCGCCACTGCTGAAGGATGCCTCAGGTCTAAGGCTGTGAGGCTGATAGCGGTGTCGGGTCCTCATCCTCCTCGCGCGACTGATGGCAGCGGGGGCCCCATCCCTCTCGCGTTGCGGGATCTCCGGCTGGAGCTCCATGGCAGCCCTGGACGGCATGGTTCTTACGTCGGAGATGGGCGCCAGGGCGGTGGCCCTGGATTTTTCCGATGACTACGACTGTAGCCGTGGCTGCGAGGGCGGCATGACATCTCGTTCGGGGGGTTCTTTGCGGCTCAGCTACTCATCTCCGCGTGGTGCGGGTGGTGGCGGTGGTGTCTGCTGAGAGCTCCGGCCTGCTGTTGGGAGCCGGCGGGTGGCGTGGTCCTTTGGTTCTTTTTGCTCTAAGATGGTGCTCTGCCGGTTGCCGGCCCTCATGGATTTGCCCATTGACGAGTTCCGGAATGCTCCGCTGGAGATCCTCATTGGGTGCTTGACGCCTGTAGATTTCTGTATTAGATGGGATTCGGTCGTGTGCACCCCTATTTCAACCCGAGTGGCTTCAGGAGGGTGCGACGCGAAGCTTCGTTGTTTGTTGACAGTATGGGACACGTCGGTATTTTAGTTTCCGTGGTGAAGACAGTGACAGAGAACGTCATGGTGGCTGAGGTCTTAGGTCTTGTAATAGCGGATCGAGTCCTCGCGGCGATAAGGACTTTGCTTGGTGATTCATGACTCGTGGCAGCGGCATCGGCAAGTGGGGACAGCATCACAGGCAGAGTACAGAGTCTTGGCTTTCAGGATGAAAGCCCAAGGTATGGCCTTAATTGATTGTGTCTGGGAGTAAGCTTGTTGAAAGCATTGTTTTGAGAGCACGGATCTTCTCTAAGGTGAAAACCTAAGATCTAGGACCGGGCAATGACGGTGCTTCTGCACTGTTTTCTTTCTGGAGGCGTCGTTTTTGGAGAATTAGGACTTCGGATGTTGTCTAGGTGGTGGTTCGTGCTGCAGCTACAAGGAATTGATCACTGTGTTGGAACCGCAGCCCTCTAGCTACCTCTCTTCTCACTCGAACGGAGGTGAAAGAAGAAGAACAGTGGACACAAGATTTTCCGGCCGGCGCACGAACACCGCCATGGACGCACGAACGCCCCAATCCTTTACTTCTTTACAGTGGCTACATGGCTACACTCAGCTAATACCGGCACACTTCGATCAATACATGGGAGGGCTTTTTATACCCGGACGCACACACACAATCCAACCCGGCCATCACACCGGCCACTAACTCACGCACACACGTAGTAATCCAACCACCACTGGCCGGCTAACACGCTAACAGCCCATGCATGCATCCATATACTAACTACCTAGACTAGATGCACGAATGACCCGTGTGGCTCGGTCACCACCTGCGACCACTAATCCAGCTACATCCATGCACGAACTGTCACAACACACACGACTCGGGCTGCCTCTCCCACGCATACACGAACACGCATCTGGCGCACCCGACGCCGGTCGCCACCGCACACCGCACATGGCATGGCTTATGCTAACACACTGTTGCGGCATTTTTCTTCTTCTTTTTATTATTATTATTATTATTGTTGTTGTTGTTGTTGTTGTTGTTGTTGTTGTTGTTTTTTGACTGTGTACATCTGCAATGTCTTTACTAATTGTATTGTTGTAGAAATCGGATGTAATTGATATCTCCATGATATTAATATATTTCTTTTACCAAAAAAACAAAGCATGGTGACTCGCCAACTCCAAGCAAGCACAAAGGATCACGCTGAGTGCGGAGAAACTAGTGCACAAGCAATCACAAAGTGACAAAGCTGGGTGCCGTGCAGAAATCTGGGCGCTCGCCCGTCCACGACGCAAGCGCTGAGAAAGGAGAGGAGAAGCTACTCCGTGGTGCATGGCGAGCTCCAAGGCCGCCGCCGCGACTGCAGCTGCAATCTTAGCGGATCAGTCCCTGGCGATATCACATCAGCCTCCTCCAGCTCAGGTACAAGTATACAAGATGCATCACCCTCCCGTTAGATCTGGTTATTCTGTTCGACGTATCTGTAATTCAGGATCAAGCGCTTTTTTCTTTCTCCTTTTGCATATTTTGTCCATCAAATCTACGTACATCATATTTCCCCCTTATTTTCCTCATAAATAATCTATCTTTTGTGCACGTGAATTTGATTGACGGATCTAAGATCATGAGGAATGGAGGGGTTTCTTGTCAGTGCCGCCACGGGTGCCTTGAAACCCGTCCTGGGGAAGCTGGTCGTTGTGCTGGGCGACGAGTACAAGCGTTTCAAGGGAGTGCACAGCCAGATAAAGTTCCTCGCCGATGAACTCATGGCCATCCATGCTTTTCTGCTGAAAATGTCTAAGGTCGAGAATCCTGATGCGCAAGACATGGCATGGATGAATGAGGTGCGGGATCTGTCCTACGACATCGAAGACAGCCTCGACGAATTCATGCTACGCGATGACACTAAGCCATATGGCTTTATTGAGAAGATCAAGAATTTGTTAGAGAAGACCAGGAGTCGGAGTAGTATTGCCAAAGCAATCCAAGATTTGAAGAAGCAAGTGATTATGGTGGGCGAGAGGCATGCAAGGTACAAGATTGGTGAGGGTGTCTCCAAGACAAGCAACACTACTGTCGACCCTAGAGCTCTTGCTATATTTACGGACATGTCAAACCTTGTCAGTATTGATGGGCCGAAGCATGATGTTATCACATTGCTTACTGAAGAAGTTGGGGGTAAATCAACGCAACAACATCCAAAGGTGGTCTCTATTGTTGGTTTTGGTGGACTGGGTAAGACGACTCTTGCACACCAAGTATATGAAGAGTTGAAAGGGGAATTTGAATGTCAGGCTTTCATATCAGTGTTAAGAAATCCAGATATGATGAAAATTCTTAGAACTATTCTTAGTGAAGTAAGTAAGAAAGACTATGCTAGTGAAGCTGCGGATGAACAACAACTCATTATCAAGATCTCCAACTTCCTCAAAGACAAAAGGTGCTACCTCAACTCAATTTTACTCGTCATCTTCTAATAATTATATATTGTCCCAACCATATGATGATTCGTCTTAATATGTAAGTACACCTTTTATTTGACCTTCTGCATGCTTGCATGACCACCACATTTTTAGATAATGGAAGATAACTCCTGGCCAAAAAAACATGTACAAAAACAACAGTTCATTTTGTAATATGTTAGTACCAACTATAAAAGTGCATGCTCTAGCCAATGCAACCAAAAGACTGATCTGAAAGAGACGGCAGGACATTATACTCCAACACTCCCCCTCACGTCTATGCTCCTTTGAAGCTATATGACGTGGGCAGCGAAAGCGGGGGTTTTGAACCCTGAACCTATTTGTTGTAACTTTATGCACCTAACCAGTTCATCCATCAGACCGATCTGATGAAAGAGACTAGGCAACACATTATACGTCAACACTCCCCCTCACGTGTGGCTCCCTCAGGCCTAAACATGGACCAAAAATGGGCTGCAATTTAATTGCGCCAGCCGGGTCTTCAACTCAAGACCTCTTGGCTTTAATATCATGTAGAAGTGCATGCTCTAGCCAATACAACCAAAAGACCGATCTTATGGAAGAGACTAGGCAGCACATTATACGTCAACACTCCCCCTCACGTGTGGCTCTCTCAGGCCTAAACGTAGACCGAAAGTGGGCTGCAATTTAATTGCGTCAGCCGGGTCTTGAACTCAAAACCTCTTGGCTCTGATACCATGTAGAAGTGCATGCTCTAGCCAATGCAACCAAAAGACCGATCTTATGGAAGAGACTAGGCAGCACATTATACGTCAACACCCCCCTTCACGTGTGGCTCCCTCAGGCCAAAACGTGGATCGAAAGTGGGCTGCAATATAATTGCAGCTAACCGGGTCTTGAACTCAAGACCTCTTGGCTCCGATACCATGTAGAAGTGCATGCTCCAGCCTCTGAACATGATGAGAACAAAAAGATTATTACCTCCTATAATATTAGCACTTCAGCTTGTATAGCCATTGCATTGACAACTATGGTTGTTGGGTATGGCCTGGGGTGGCATGGCGGAGCCTGTGGTGGCGGGGGAGCCCTTTCGAACAACGCGGCCTCGGCGAACGTCGGCAGTGGCTCTCAGCCAGCAGCAGCGGCTACAGGCTGCAGATAACTCTGATGCCATGTAGAAGTGCATGCTCTAGCCAATGCAACCAAAAGACCGATCTGAGAGAGAGGGCCGGACATTATACTCCAACACTAGCTGTCCAACAAGCAACTCAGCTTGCAAAATGTAATTATCACGAAACTGGGTTCAACAACAACATCTACGGTAATGTCAGCTTAAACAAGTACTCCCTCTGTACTGATTGGAGGGAGTATCAACTTTCTTATATTGTTTGTTGTTAATCAGGAAAAAAATCTTCTTTCTTTTGTCGTATGATTTTGTAGGATATATTAAAGCCTCACTAATGTCGCTCATAAAAATCATGTGCAGGTACTTAATTGTAGTTGATGATATATGGAATGTCGAAACATGGGATATTGTAAAGTGTGCATTCCCCAAGACCAGTTGCGACAGTAGAATAATCACCACTACTCCTATAAATAATGTAGCTCAGTCATGTTGTTCATCTTTCAATGACCATATTTATAATATAAGGCCTCTGAATATGGTTCACTCCAGACAATTATTTCACAAAAGGTTATTCAGCTCCAAAGAAAAATGCCCTTCATATCTCAGAGATGTGTCTAATCAAATATTGGAAAGATGTGCTGGCTTGCCTTTGGCGATTATTGCTATATCTGGTTTATTGGCCAACAAACCATGTACAAAGGATCATTAGGATCAAATCAGAAATTCAATTGGTTGTGCGATTGAAAAAAATTCTAGCATTGAAGGAATGGTAAAGATATTATCACTTAGTTATTTTGACCTTCCTCCTCATCTTAAAACATGTCTACTATACCTAAGTATATTTCCGGAAGACAATACTATTGAGAAACAGGACCTCATAAACAGATGGATTGCTGAGGGATTCATTCATGAAGAACTAGGATATACAGTAGACGAGCTAGGAGAGATGAGTTTCAGCGAGCTGATCAATAGAAGTCTAATCCAACCTATGAGGACAGACACATGTGATGAGGTGAAGAGTTGTTGTATTCATGATACAATTCTTTATTTCATCATATCCAAGTCTATTGAAGAGAACTTTGTTACTTTCGTTGGTGTTCCCACTTTAACTATCGGAGCACAAAGAAAAGTTCGTCGGCTCTCTCTTCAAGTTGGCAAAAAAGGAAATACTACTCTACCAGCGAGTCTTACATGGTCTCAAGTCCGATCACTTAATGTGTTCGGACATTTAGAGGAAATCCCTGTCCTAGAGAAGTTCAGGTATTTGTGTGTTCTGGACTTTAAAGGTATGCACAAATTGAGAAGTGATCATCTTGCAAATATAGGGAGGTTGTTTCAGTTGAGGTATCTGAACCTCAGATATACAATATTAGTGATCTCCCAAAACATGTTGGACATCTACAATGCTTACGGATGTTGGACCTAAGAAACACCAATCTGCATGAATTACCAGCAGCTATTCTAAGTCTTGGAAATTTGGTGCATCTATTTACTGGCAGTAATGTTAAATATCCAGATGGAATTGGCAAGATGCAATCATTGCAGACGTTGAAACAGATCGACATCTTCTTGCAATCATCCAACTTTTTTCAAGAACTTTGCCAGCTAAAGAATCTGAGGAAGTTGCGACTGAAATTAGGCGATGATCCAACAGAAGTTAACAAGGAGTGCATGAAAGTTATTGCCTCCACTATCTATGAACTAAGCATACTCGGCCTTGATTCTCTAAAGATTGGTAGTGAGGATGGTATCGAGAATGATTACTCATTAGATGACAGCTTCTTACTGGAACAGTGGTGCCCTGCTCCGTGCAGTCTCCGAGAACTTATAATTTCTCAGACCATTTTGCGCATTCCGGATTGGGTAGGATCATTCATCAACCTCCAGAGGTTAATCCTTATTGTGAAGTCAGACAAGCAGGAAGATCTCTATGCCCTTGGAGGCTTACCCACTTTGTCCTTTTTAATTTTGTGCGTAAAAGGAGAAGCAGAGTCTATAGGAAGGCTTACAGTAAGTGGTACCAGTGTATTCGCATGTCTAAAGGTGCTTTTCTTCTATACAGATGAGCATAGGATGGAGCTCGTATTTGTAGAAGGATCCATGCCGAAGCTAGAGTTTCTCTTCATTAGTTTCAGTGCAGCTAAAACAGAGACTCTGTCTTATGGTGTTTTTATTTCGGTATTGAAAACCTCCCCTGCCTTGGGTCCCTTCATTGTACACTTCATGGCGCTACCGAGAGCACTGATCGGGTTGTTGAGGTCGCAAAGGCTGCCATAGAGAGAGCAGCCAACACACACCCCAACCACCCTAGGTTCGAAGTACACATTGAACGAGAATATGATGCATGAGTCATGGGTGGTAGGACTAGTTCTTTCTCCCAAACAAGACCTTGTTAATACCCGGTACTAGCTTCCGTCCGAAGTTACTTCTCGGAAAAATGGATGTGTCTAGACATATTTTAGTTCTAGACACATCCATTTTATACATTTCTGCGATAAGTAATTTCAGATGGAGGGAGTATTTTGTTCTTCCCTTGTCTCATATAATCTGGCTGTTTTCCTTTTCAGGTTGTTGTGGGATCTCGTGGGAGTATTCTAAATACGAAGCATGTCTCGACACTCAAATGAATGCGTACCTCCCTTTATGCGGATGACGCAGCTGTATTTGTAGCTCCGATCAAAAGTGATGTGGACAAGCTTGCGACTATTCTGAGAGGCTTTGGGGATGTCACCGGTCTGTGCACCAACTTCCATAAGAGCTCGATGGTTCCGATTCGATGCGGTAACCTTGACTTGGGGCGCATCACCCAAGGGTTGCCAGCTGTTAGGGCCTCCTTCCCACTGCGATATTTGGTCCTACCACTCTCTGTGTGGAAGCTAAAGCTCGTTGACCTGCAATTCCTTGTGGACAAGGTGGCAAGCAGATTGACAACATATGAGGGCCAACACATTACCACCATTGGGCGCGCGACTCTTGTCAAGTCGGTGCTCGCTTCCCAAGTGATTTACTTCATCACACCGCTTGTCATACAGCCTACCATCCTTCAAAGCATCGACAAGCTTGAGAGGGCCTTCCTGTGGTCCGGGTCAGATAAGACAACCGGGGCAAAATGCAAGGTCAACTGGGACATTGTCAGTCGGCCCCTTGCTTATGGTGGGCTTGGGGTCCTCAACACCAATAAGTTCGCACGGGCTTTGAGACTGGGTGGCCTTGGTACGAATGGAAGGAGCCAACAGAATTGTGGGTTGGGAGAGATAACCTGTGTGATAAGGAAGATCTCAACTTCTTGTACGCTTGCACCACAATCAATGTCAGGAATGGGGCGAGGACACCCTTCTGGGAATCCCCTTGGCTCCTTGGGCGCAAGCCCAAGGACATTGCTCCTCTCATTTATGAGTCTTCATCGCGGAAACTTTGGAAGGTACAGGAGGCCATCAAGGAAAACGCGTGGATCCTCAAAATCAGGCCGCCTGCGGTTGCTTCCACCGAACATGTAACTCAATTCTTCACCCTTTGGATGCTTCTGCATGA
Organism: Triticum aestivum; assembly: GCF_018294505.1. Classification (NCBI taxonomy): domain Eukaryota; kingdom Viridiplantae; phylum Streptophyta; class Magnoliopsida; order Poales; family Poaceae; genus Triticum; species Triticum aestivum. The sequence goes on along the minus strand of NC_057812.1, from coordinate 89,359,655 downwards.
GGTGCATCTTGATGAGCTTGCTGAGGATGACATAACATGGAAACACTCGGACTCTAGGCATTATTCTGTGGCCTCTGCTTATAGGGCACAATTTTTGGGTTTGGTCCTCTCCCCCATGGACCAAATGGTTTGGAAGCCTTGGGCCCCACCAAAGGTCAACTTCTTTGCTTGGATCACGCTGCAAGATCGAATTTGGACCGCCGACAGGCTGGCTAAGCGAGGTTGGCCAAATTGTGGCCCTTGGCCCTTGTGCGGGGGTGTGCAAGAATGTGGAATCCATCTATTCTTCAGGTGCTGCTTCACGCTGAGGCTGTGGAATTTGGTTATTTAGAAATTTCTCATACACGACATGGACGCGTCTGCGTGGAGCTCGTTCGACTCAGTCAAGGCATGGTGGGCGAGCATGAGCGCCGTGGGCACCACCAACCGAAAAGTGAAGGCCTCGATCACCATGCTTGTCTCGTGGGTCATTTGGAATAAGAGAAATGCAAGAGTGTTTCGGCATAAGAGCGCACCTCCGCCAACTTTACGCAACACCATCGTAGACGAGGCAAACCTTTGGATCACCACCGGGGCAAAGAAGTTAGGGTCTTTTCTATTGCGAGAATAATTGCCATGCCGTATTTTGGGTGTATGTTGTAACAAACTCTTCTCTCCTTATTTAGTACGAAATATGTATGTGGCAACCGTGTGGCAGATTGCAAAAATGCCACATGATCTCGTCAACGCCCTTCGATCGTGATCCCGATCCAATCGCGCCTCTTCTCTATTTTTTCTGCGAGCGACCTAACTCTGCAGACGACCCACCCGCCTCCCTCGCCTTCCTTTCCCCTCATCCCGTCCCCAAGATCACGCCCTCACCGAATCCAGGTGAGACCTGAGGGTGAGCTCCACTCCCAGCCTGTGGGGCGTCGGGATCCAGTCTGTGGTTCCCTTGGGACTTCACCGTCAAGCCTCCTCGTCCTTATCATCCTCGGCAATGGCTACCCCGGTATCCCATCTCGCCGTGCCTCTCAACTCCACGCTGGCGGCTCCGTCCATCGACGCGTTGGCGCCACAACCTGAGGCAACTCTCCGGCCGTGCAACTCCACACCATCAACGGTCGTAGTGTACACCGCCGCCGGTCACGCCCCCGACATGCAACTTCATCGCCGCGGCATACGGCTGGCCGAGCACCTGCACATCACCCCTTTCTCCATGGATTCGCAGCGTCGCCTACCCATCTCCGGCATACTGCTGCCATATTAGTGCCAAAGTTAGTGCTATGCACTGCTGCCATATTCCTTTTAGCATTTGGATACCATCTAGCATGCATAAGTGCATAACTGATTTGGAGTTTGCTACTGGTGATGTAATACTTACACTTGGCAATAGGTTGGAGCCGTTCTTTGTTGCTAATCTAGTCATGAACCATGCTATATTCTGTTTTACCAAACCAACTGTTCTGATGATGACATTGGTTCATTATCATCTAGGCATGGAAGCATGGTACGGTTGTTGTGTGCCAATCAACAAGGCCTTGTCATCATCGCCATTTATTAGGTGTTATGAGATTGATATGTTAATCAGGGTTTCTCCATGTTAGGTGTTACGAACCTGCTCCTGGCCATAGACAAAATATTGAGGATGGAGGAAAGTCAAAATACTGATGAAATCGAGAGTGCATTGGAGACCCTAAGTCTAATTGGTACAAGTAAGTTACGTTTCTATGTCTTTCTAGTAATTTTCTGTTGTACTGAAACCTGCATCTTTCGGGAGTGGTCTCATTAACCATAATACTTCATTTCACTATCTGGCGTACCCTTTGTTTATCTTGCTCACTTAATGAAATAGCAACTCAAGGAGCACGATTGTTGTTCTCCGATCGACCAAATATTGCCAAACTTGTGCTAGAAATGTCCTTTGATAGGAAGGGCGGAGCTAAATAGTTGGTAAGTTCATCTACTACTCCTACTCTGTTGGTCATTGGCAAAGTCTCCAGAAACTATTCCTCTTAGAGTAATGCTATGAAACTTTCAAGCGGCTTTACATGCATTTTTGGAAGCATACGTGATGTTGATTGACAACAAGACCAGATGAAATTGGATGATTATCAAGCAGAAGAGTGCCTGAAGCACTTAGTCTACACCGCAACATCAAAGAGTTCAAAATTAAGTCCTTCAGTTAGTGCAACAAAATTCCCCTAGTTTTATCTTTCTCGGAAATGAAAACCTTTCATTGTTTAGTCAACTACATCAATATTTTCTTCCTTTGTTATCTGCAAGGAAAGAAATATTTCAGTTCTAACCTCTCTCTTGGCTAGAAAATGGCATCTCCGAAATTTATTGTTTAAGGTATATGCATAATATAACTTATGTTGGTCTTATGGAAAATCAGATAGTTTTTATGATATCCTTATGAGCAAGATATTCTTATGAGAATCATATAATTCTTATGAACATATGATAGAAAAGAAAAAGGTAGTATTGTTAAGGCGGCTGGTACATAATAGAGCAATGTCGGGGCCTGACCCCCTTTTTGAAAAAAACATAATAGAGCAATGGCATTACAGAAAACAAAATACGTATGTGTAAACATTGTTTTAGCTGATGATGGTAACTTTGACCCGATGAATAAATTGTTGAAACATTCCACTGGTAACCGCTGTGTAAATAACATGTTAATTTATGCACCGCAAACCCAATAACATATGAGCACACACGTACACCATGGTAACTTTGACAAGGAAAAAAGTTGTTGAATTTTACCCCGGTAACTTCTATGTCCATAACATGGAAAGTTGAACTCTGCAGATCTGATAACTCACATACAAACACAATGGTAATTTTTTAACATAATGAGAAGAGTTGGTGAAACATACACTTGTAATTTTTGTGTAAAAGGTCTGGTAATATACGCACCGCGGTGTTGGTAACTTACGTGCAAACACCATGATAAACTTTGACCAGAGATTTTTTTGTTAAAAACACACCCTGGTAATTTTCTACGTAAACAGAATGGTAATGTATTGGTTGCAAACCTAACAACTTAGGTACAAACACCACAATATCTTTTACCTAGAGAAAAAAGTTGATGAAAGCACCACCTAACATCATGGTAACTTTTTTGACCCAAGAGAAAAATTGTTTGAAAACATACCTCGTAAGTTTTGCCAAAATAGCATGGTAATATACTCAACGCAAGCATGATAACTTACGATAACACCATGGTAACTTTTGAAGAGAGGAGGCGGAGTTGTTAAAAACATGCTCATGGTAAATTCTGCGTAAATAGGATGGTAATATACACACCGCAGACATGATAACTTACACATAGACACCATGGTAACTTTTGACCGGTGAAAAAGTTTAAAAACATGCTCATGATAAATTCAGCGTAAATAGCATGGTAATATTTCAACCGCATACCTGAAAAGTTACGCACAAAAACCACGGTAACTTTGATCAAGGAGGGAAAAAGTTATTGAAAAAATTACTTTCCCGATAACTTATGTGAAAGTAGCATGATAATATATGAATTGCATATCCGATAATTTACATACAAACACCGTGGTAACTTTGATCAAGAAGGGGAAACCGTAGTTGAAAAATATACCTCTAGTAACTTATGCAAAACTAGCACGGTAATATATGAACTGCATATTCGATAATTTACATACAAACACCATGCTAACTTTAACTATGGGGAAAAAGTAATTGAAAAACTTACCCTTCTGATAACTTATGTGAAAATAGCATGATAATATATGAGCAACATACTTGATAATTTATATACAAACACCACGGTAACTTTGACCAAGTGGAAAAAGCTTTTGAAAAACATACCCCACAATAACTTATGTAAAAACAACACAGTAGTAACGAACCGCATACCCGATAACTTATGTACAAACATCATGGTAAATTTGACCAAGGAAAAAAAGTATTTGTTAAAAAACATACCCCGATAATTTATGTGAAAATAGCTTGGTAATATACAAAACACATACCCGATAACTTACCTACAAACTCCATGGTTACTTTGATCAAGGAGAAAAAAAAGGTAGTTGTTCACAAACAAAACCCCCGGTAACTTATGTTAAAGTATCATGATAATTTTACGTTCCACATATGTGGTAACTTATGTAATTCATGCGTGGGAACTTTTGAGACGATAAATAGACAAACACCATGGTAACTTTTACCAAAGACAAAAAAGCTATTGAAAAACATAACCTCGATAACTTATGTGAAAATAACACATTAATATACGAACAACATACCCGATAACTTATGTACAAACATTGTGGCAACTTTTGGCCAAGGAAAGAAAAAGATATTGAAAAACATAACCATGGTAAATTATGTGAAAATAACACGGTAATTTGCATACAATAGGCGTGGTAACTTATGTAGCATAGGCGTGGTAACTTTTGATTCAAAAAAGAAGTCATCGAAACATACCAACATGGGATCTAGTTTCAAAGATCTCGTCGTGACGAATCTTTTATGTGAAGACAATTTATGCATCGGACCGGCGGCTTAAGCTATAAATTTTTTGAATTTTTGAAATAAAGAGAATCTAGGATGACATCATATTGTTTATCCTCTAGTACATGCATATAATTGGAAGAAAGAATGTTGTGGAAGGAGAAAAAATCATGCTAATGCGTGCATGTATGTAATTAAAGTGAAGCGAGAAAGTGTGTGACAATTTTGCTTATATGGCACACATGTGCCAAATATTTTGGTCCTATTTAATATGTGATGCAAATCTTTTGCCTCTGTTTCAAAAAAAATATGAATGCAGCAATCTTCAATCTTCAAGCTACATTAGCCGAGATTCTTTGGTTCTATGGGCTCATGCATGATGGCTAAACACCAAGCGCTGGGGCTGGCTGGCCCCACCTGGTGGTCTCTGGCCAGCTAACCTCTGCACGGCTCTCGCCAGTGAAATTATCCTGCAAGGCTGCAAACCAAAGCCACGCGGCACAAGGTGTTCTTCTACTGTACTATAGCATCTCTCATTGTTCAAGTAGCCGAGAGAAGAAAAAAGTGCAATTTGGCTCTGTCCATTGCAGTTCACAATGTTGCTTGACCGATGCTTCCGACTGCTTCCAGCTGCAAGAAGGTCAGACCATCCATTTATATTTGGGTATTATACTTGTTGGCATCTTCACGTATGTCGCACTTCATGTAGTGTTCTAGTATCTGAATGGATTCGAGAAATATTAAGGGAAATGTAGAGGTTCTGGGAGATTCTATAGCAGTAGTATGGATATATCTAATCCGTTGGATGATGAAAATAAATAGCCCACAGTGAAAAGAACATGAATTTGAGCCCACAATAATTTGTTCTAATGTAGAAGGACTCCTTTAGTATGGATTACATCACCTTGCACAGTTTTAGCAAACAAAGCAGGCACTGCCATAGGACCTGCAAACCACACCACTAATGTGACCGAAAAGCATGTCATTGCATAATTTCCAAATGGACCACATCGGTGCAACAACAATCATATTCGCTGCAGTGTTCTTTTTATTAGACAACTACAGTAAAGTCATAGTTTCGTAATGTTGGTTCTTCCTCAAACACGACGTAAGTACCAAACGTAAGCGAAATGATAATGAGACTTCTTCGAAATTATGGCATTGTCGCTTAGGCCATATTTCGAAGAGGAGAACTGAGTATCTCATTAAAGAACAAATCCTTCGTCCTTTAGATTTCTCAGATGCGGATATTGATCATTGTATTGATTGCATCAAGGAAAAATATGCCAAAAAAATTAAGAAAGGTGCAAATCGAATCACATGAGTTTTAGAATTAATCCACTCAGACATATATGGCCAATTTAATGTAAAATCGGTGGATGGTACTCCATCCGTTTCTTTTTAGTCTACATATAAGATTTGATCAAAATCAAACTTTGTCAACTTTGATCAAGTTTATAGAAAAAAAATATCAAGATTCACAATAGGAAATCAATATTATTAAATGCATCATAAAATTAATTTTCATACCATATAGCTTTAGTAAATGTTGATATTTTTTTCAACAAAGTTTGACTTTGACCAAATCTTATATGCAGACTAAGAAGAAACGAAGGGAGTACTGATTCATACATAATCACCGATGTTTTCTCCCGTTATGGATACATTTATCCTACCAGGTGGCTCCCTAGTGCACATTGCAAATATATAAAAAGTATGTGCCGTGGAAGAATTGGGTGCTGCTCTAAGTTCTCCCTCTGAATCACTCTCACTCACTGAAGCTCGACCCTAAGGGCTTCTTTGGATCACAGGATTTGCAAAACAAAGGAATAGGAAAAATGGAGGATTTGATTGCCATGACATAGCCAATCCTGTGGATTTTTTCCAGAGGTCAGACCTCATGTGTAAATTCCTTTGAAATCAGCACCTTGGAGACCCAATCCTGAGGAATTTTAATGGCCCAATCCTTTGATCCAAATGCGTTTCATAGGAAACAATCCTGAGGATTGATATCCCATGAAAATCCTGTGAAAATCCTCCAATCCAAAGAAGGCCTAAGCTCACCGATCAGAGCAAGCACTGCTAAGGACCGAACACGCATCTGATCAAGCTCTAGGAGAAGGAAGAAGAAGACAAGATGACAGGACCTCAAGATCGAGGCAATTGTCCATCTTCTCATTTTTATGTGGCTCAAGCTTAATCTAGTTGATCCTGGTGCACTGGCGATCAACATGGCCCACCCACATGCAGATGGTTCTCTCACGTGCACAAAGCATTAACATTGCAAGTCGGAGAAGAGAACAACTACCTGTTTATTGGTCCCCTTAGCATTTTATGTGCCAAACTTTGACCATAAATTTAATTAACTAAGAAAATAATAATGCATGTCATAAAAAATATATTGTTGGATTCATATTTGAATATAATTTTCAGTGATTTATTTTTGGTTACATGCAGTACCATTTTATTAGTTAAATCTAAGGTTAAAATTGAGCACAAAATGCAGAGGGGGCCAATAAACCAGGACGGAGGTAGTAACATTGAGGGCCAATTAACGTCATCTTCCGCATCCTCGTGAAGGGGGCCAATTAACGTTATCTTCCGCATCCTCGCGAAAGGGTACGCCATTAGGGCGGCCCCTATAGCCGACCGGATCACCCACCCTGACCAGTCGGCCTTCATCCAGGGCCGATATATCCTTGATGGAGTCTTGGCCTTCCACGAAGCTCTTCATGAGGTGCACTCCAAACACCTCAAGGCAGTCTTCCTGAAACTGGGCTTCCACAAGGCCTATGATACGGTCAGTTAGGCCTTCCTTCGGGAATGTCTGCTCCGTAAGGGCTTCGACGACCGATGGGTGACCAGGGTGATGCATATGGTTTCCTCGGGTCGCACCGCGGTGAACATTAATGGGGAGATCGGCCCATTCTTCCCCACATTCTATGGGGTGCGTCAGGGCGACCCCTTCTCCCTGTTCCTGTTTAACATGGTTGTCGATGCTCTGGCGACCATTCTGGATAAGGCCAAGGCGGCGGGTCACATTAAGGGGATAGTGCCGCATCTAGTTGGGGGGAACAGGATCTCCCTGCTCCAATATGCAGATGACACCATTATCATGGTGGAGGGTTCTGAGAGTGATATTTCAAACCTCAAGTTCCTCCTACTGTGCTTCCAGCAAATGTCCGGCCTTAGGATCAACATCGACAAGAGTGAGGTGATGGTCTTGGGCTACACCCAAGACGAGCGCCAGAGCATAGCGGATTGGCTTAACTGCCAGCTCGGGTGCTTCCCCACGGCATATCTTGGGATACCCATTAGTGACTCTAGGCTTACGGTGGCTGAGTTGCGCCCCACGATGGGAAAGCTTCAGCACCGTATCGAGCCCTGGCAGGGTCGCTGGCTCTCAAAAGCGGCCCGTACGGTGCTCATTAACTCGTCCCTCTCCAGCCTGCTATTATTCATCATGAGCTTCTACAGCCTTCCCGAGATTCTACATCACGAGATTGCCACCGTTCAGGGGCGTTTCTTCTGGGCCGGCGAGGGCGATAAGCAAAAGTACCACATGGTTAGGTGGTCTGAGATCTGCAAACCTCGCGACCAGGGCGGACTCGGGATCATGTTCTCCAAACGCACGAACATTGCCCTTCTGACTCGGTGGCTCTGGCGGATTGCCAACGGAGACGGTGGCCTGTGGCTTCGCATCATTCAGCAGAAATACCTCCACGTCCAGCCTCTCGCCTTCTACCAGCGATCTGGAGGCTCCCAGTTCTGGTAGTCCATCATTCAGCTCCTTCCTGTCCTCTAGATCGGGACCTCGATCTAGATTGGTTCCGGCACCGCCACTCTGTTCTGGTTCGATAGATGGACTGGTGACTCGCCCCTTGCCGCCCGCTTTCCGGACCTGTTCTATATCGCGGTTGCCCCAGAGATCTCCGTGGCGACCGCCCTTATTGACTTGGGGAAACTCGCGTTCCGGAGACCTTTTGGCCCGGCTGAGAACGCAGACTGGCAGGAGTTGCTCGACTGTATTGCGCTCCATGAGCCTGATCTCACGGCGGACGATGACCGCGCCAGATGGCGACTAGAGCCTTCTGGACAATTCTCCACCAAATCTCTCTACCTGTCCATTTCCCCCTCGCTTGGCCATGAGGCGCCCTCCTCCATTTGGGAGATCCGCCTCCCCCTGAAAATTAGGATCTTCTTATGACAATGGATTCGCGGCCGCCTCCCATCAGGCGTAAATGTTCTGAAGCGCAATGGCCCTGGGGATGGGCGTTGCCCGCTCTGCGGGCCTGAAGAAGATTCAAACCATATCTTCTTCACCTGCGTGTCCGCGCGGTTCCTTTGGAGCCGTTTCCGCGAGATTGTGGGTGGAAGCTGGGACCATAGCAACTTCCCCGCTCTCTTTGCCGAACTCCAGGCGATCCCACCCGCGTTACGCCACATTAGCACTAGTAGAAAAATAAATTTTAGTACCGGTTCATAAGGACCTTTAGTACCGGTTCTGGAACTGGCACTAAAGGGTGGGGACTAAAGGTCTCCCTCCCTTTAGTCCCGGTTCAATATGAACCGGGACCAAAGGCCCACCATGTGGCACGAGGCACGCCGTGGTCTGGGGGACCTTTAATTAGTCCCGGTTTTTTTTTGTTTTTTTTTTGAAATAAAGTAAAAACAGCCCGCCTACTGGGCCGGCACAACCTGCATACGACTAGAAACCCAACCTCTAGTTGGGCCAGGATGTAGGCCCGTATGGCCCAATAGGCCCCACAGGGCAGAAGACTTGCAATAGGCCCGCAAAGGCCTGCTTAGAGAGGAGCTCGACACGGTAGCCGCGGCGGGGCTTATAAATCGGTGCGAGCTCCTCTCAACTAGTGAGGTGGGACTAAACATTGTGCACTGTAGGTGGCAGCGCACCATACCGGTTGGTGGCTCCAACCGGTACTAAAGGGGGGGGGGTCTTTAGTACCAGTTGGAGCCACCAACCCGTACTAAAGGCCACCACCTCTTTAGTACCGGTTCGTGGCACGAACCGGTACTAAAGGTTCGCCACGAACCGGTACTAATGAGCGCCGCCCGCCTAGCCGTTGGAACCGGCACTATTGGTCACATTAGTGCCGGCTCAAATACAAACTGGGACTAATGAGCTAAACATTTGACCTTTTTTCTACTAGTGTAGGTGGTTGACCATTGGGGTCCTTGCCTGGACGCTGTGGACTGTTAGGAATAAACTTGTGATTCAGCTATTCCTCTTCGTCGTGCTACTGACGCTTTGTTCAAATGGTCTGGTTACTTGCAGCTTTGGCGGCCGCTTAGCCGTCCCAGGGAGAGAGACGCCATCACCTTCATCATCACCCGGCTTCGTGCGATGGCTCTCCGGTTGGCGCCACCGCTTCCTCCGCCACCACCAGAACCAGATTAGAGAGTCGAGTCGACGCCTCCGCCACCGCCGTCTAGGGATGTTTCGTCGTGCGTCTGTGTTGGGCTTGTTGTGTTGTGCCCACATCGGAACTTGGCCTGTTGTGTTTGTGTGTGTGACTGTTGGACCTGACCTGGGTGGCATTGTGTTGGTGTGTGGTGTGTTTTGTTGTTACCTTGATACTCTGTGCTTGATGGGTGTTTTATTTATAAAGTGGGGTGAAAGCCTTTTTCGATAACATTGAAGGCACTATTGGTCAATACAAATATTACAATCATGACATTCGGATATTCCTTCAAAAATTTTAAATTGCTATGGGTTTTTGCAAATTTGAATCTTCTTTGTAATATGGAAAATGAAGCCGACCTTTTTTTTTTCTTTAGTGAAGTTACTAAATTATATTCGAATGTCAAGTCTAGATGCAAATTAACACGGGCCATTCCAACACAATAAGGTGCCATATCTTTCCAGCTGATAAAACAAGAAATAAGACTTCCAAATACATAGACAACGTGTCAAACGAATACGGATAAGATGAAACATTTTTGCTCTAACTACACAAATTCACTCTGGCAGTTGCTTGCGCAGAATCCTGAGAATCAAGAGGTCATGAATTAACACTGAACACTTGAAGAGAGTCGCGGTCTCTCTAGTCCTGGAGGAACAAGCAAACTCTGGCCTCGTCGTACACCTTTCCTGGCCGGCAGAAGTAGCCTCGCTCGGGCGCGCAGTGCGAGTCCTCAGAGCAGATGCAGAGTCCTTCCACGGCGCAGCTCTCCTTGACGATGTCGGGGCTTCCATTGATGCCGAGCACCTGGTCGCTCCACTCGCTCGAGAAGAGCACGTCGGGGTCATACCTGTCCTTCACCCGGAGGAATTTACCAGCTCCCGGGTACTTCGTGATGACACCGCTGAATGCCAAGTTACGGTTCTTTCCCCAGTGCGGGAGGCCACCGTACTTGCGTAGCGCCATCTGCTCGATCTCGTCCACCACGTCGGCGTGCGCGCGCGGCATGCCGTAGGTGCGGCTCCGGTAGTAGATGATGTCGAAGTCGACGCAGTCCTCCGGCTTGCCGAGGTAAGCGGAGGACGCCTTGACGTAGCGGACGAGCACGCCGACCCTGGTGTCGACGCCGGCGCAGAAGATGTCCGGGTTGAGGTCCCGGAGCCGTTGCATGTCCGACACAAACGCCGGCGCCTTGGAGAGCGCGACGCTGAAGCCGGAGTTGTAGTAGAAAGAGCCCCGGATGCGCCGGTCCCAAGGGCAGCCGCTGAGGAGACCGTCCTCCGGGCTATCCATGCAGGTGCCGGACGCCTGGATGCGGTGCTGGTAGCCCACGACCGGGTACCCCGTGAATGAGACGCCGTCGTTTGTGTAGCCGTAGGCCTGCCGTTCCACCGTGTCCGCCAGCGGCCGCGCCGCCGCGCACAGGTCGGCGGCGGTGGTGCCGTTCTCCTGCAGCCGCTCCTCGGCGGCCTTGCATCGACGAGCATGAGCGTGGGGGCGGACCGGGCAAGGAGTGTGTCGCTGAGGCCGTTGCCCGGCGACGACACGTCGACGCGGTCGTCCTGGCGGTAGATGACCTTGCGCTGCTCCGGCTGCCACGTCATGTCGGCGAACTCGTGGAGGCGGCCCCATGCTGCCACTTGGTCCGCCAGGTCTGAGTCGTCGCGCTTCACGAACGCCACCGACCGCTTGAACAGCGGCTGCAACGCCAGCGTGACCTGAGAGACGACGCCGAGAACCCCGAGGGAGACCTTTGCCGCGTCCAGGTCCGGGTGATGGGCGCCGAGCTCCCTCACCACGGCGAACCCCTGGCTCGCCGGCGCCGGCGTCACGATCCTCAGCCCGACCACGTACTCGTGCACGGCGCCGCCCTTGCCCCACAGCGAGCTGCCGTGCGCGCCCGTCGACAGGAGCCCCCCGATGGTTAGGCCGTACCAGTACGGCGAGTGCGGCAGGGACAGCCCTGCGGGTGCGGCGCCGGCGGCCTCGATCAGGTCCCGGAGGACCATGCCGCTCTCCACCGTCATAAGCCTGCTCTCCACGTCCACGCGCACAGTCCGGTTGAGCCGCGCCGTGCTAATGATGGTGCCGTCCAGGCCGCCGGGGCACGCCAGCTTGGGGAGGCTGTGTGAGTACTTGGTGGCGACCTTCATCTTGCGCTTCGCCGCCGCCGCCGCCGCGACGGCCGCCACGAGCTCTTGTTCCGTGCGCGGGTAGGCGACGTTGCCCGCGCGGCAGGTGCTGCGGTCCGGGAAGGAGCCGAACGAGTTGGTGACCGTGCAGTTGGATGTGCCGTGCGTGCAGACCACCGGCTCCGGAGGAGGGCTGCAGCCGGCGACGTGGAGGAGGATGGCCAGAGAGAGAACCGCGAGCGGGATTCCTATTGCTCCCCTCTGTCCTTGCGACATCGCGGTTATGACTCTTGAATTAGTAGGATACCTCTGCTACAGCTTGCTTTATACTATAGCTAGATTGATCACCATGCTTGTGTAATTAGTTTGTCTGGCTTCTCTCTCAATTTTTCTTGTTTGTCTCCCACTTTAAAAAAAATTGAGGCAAATTGCGAGAGCAGCGGTTTGGTGTCCAGACTCATCTGCACCATGCTAACGAAAAAATTCAAAACAAATACTAGAGAAATCAATAAATTCAAAAAAAGAAGCATGATAGATAATTTGGTACGTGAGGTCCACTTCAAATTTCAGATTTGGACATCTAAGTAGCTGTCGACAAAAAAAAAACAAATTTAGGGCTTGTAAAAAAGTTTACTGTTCATGTGCTGTTTTGATCCAATTTGTCTTTTTTCTGAGAGCTACTCATATATTTAAATAATTTGAAATTTAAAGCGCACCTCACACACCAAATTATCCACCATGCAAAAAAAAGGATTTTCTTTGATTTTCATGAATTATTTGTAAAATTTTCTTAACCGGGCGCAGATAAGTATGGGCTCAGAAATGGATATTCAGCAAATTGCTCTTTTGTCATACATGCCCGTGTCTCAGGTCTGAACTTCCATCTGGAAGATATTCCAAGGGGCCTGCGAACTGCGCAAGCTTCTGTCGATAAAAATGGTCTTCAACAACTTTATACTCTAGGCTGGCTGTCTTGTCTCGGTGGTTGCAAGTTGACTTTTCATGAAGAAGCGAAAAAATGTTAAGTCAACTTTGTGTTAGCCTTCTTTTTCTCATATGTGTCTATTATTTTGCGAACAGGTTCAGATCAATTGATTAAACTACCAGTCCAGCAACTCCTAAAAAAATAAAGAAAACTGAGATGGATAGGCTACATGTTAAGATAAATAAGATAGTAATAAGAATGAATTTTTTATGTATATAGGATACATAGAGGTTCAAACGGGCTGGTGGAGCATCGCTCTGCTGCCTATCCATCCCTGGGCAGCAAGTCGTTATTGATCGTGGATGAGGAGCCATCAAGGCTACGACACAGTCGGATCAACACCTTGGCGAAGAAATTGAAAGACACACAAATCCAAAATCCAAACATCTCAAAAAGCTCACGTGCTTTTACACTGGCACCGAAGGGCGACCAACATGATGGAGAGAAGGTCGGAGGACCAAACTACAACGTGAAGTCGCGCTACTACTAGTTCTACATTTGTGTAGTGGATTATTCGTCTCTTGTAGTCCCTTCATTCTATAATGTAACGCATATAGATTTTGCAAAAGTCAAGCTTTTGCGAAAAGCAAAATTTGATCAAGCTTATATAAATTTTGTACTATAGATAGTGATAATTCTCTCTATAAACTTAGTTAAAGTTGGCTAAGTTTAACTTTTGAAAAAACCTATAGGCACTCTACTGTGAAACCAAGGGAGTACTTGGAGTACCATACTAATATCACACAAAACTAGTAGTGGCACCAATAAAAATTAGAATCCACAATGTTGATCTTTTCATTATTAAATTTTATTTACATGTTCTAAGAGCATCTCCAAGTGAAACTAGGCACATCCAAGCTAAAGCTACAAATTACTCCCTCCGTTCCCTTATGTAGTGCGCATAAGCTTTTTGGAAAAATTTCGATTTGTAGTGCGTATTAGCTGCCCCCACCCTCCTTTGGACGAAAATAACCCTTCGCTTTATCCTCTTCCTCTCGCATAGCTCCCCTTTCTTCGTTCGCTCGTTCGAACCAGATCGAACGAAAGATCCCTGATCTCCTCGCCTGATGCACGCCATCCCCCGGCGGAGTCTTTCTTTCCGAACCGGAGCCCGGCGTTGGGACACTGATGGGCGTGTCGGCGCTCGGAGGTGGTGAGCACCGGCGGTTGGCGAGGGCGCCGATGGTGCCGGTAGGAGAGGAAGGGCCTATGCGGGCGGATGCCGAAGGAGGGGACGGCGGCAGGGTGGAAGCTGGTAACGGCTCTGCCGCGACGACGCCAACGGAGCCGCCGACGAGTCTGGGCGAGTTCTTGGACACGGAGCGGCGCCTTTTCTGGCGGTGACACCGCTGTTCGAGGACTGGAGGATGCATCCACGGCCAGTGTCTGCTCGTTCACCACGGCCGGCGAGACCAAGTCGTCAGGACACACCAACGGCGAGACCAAGCCGCTACAGCTCGCTGCCACTTCGACCGGTGAGTACACGCTCGCGGTGGCCGCTTCTTCTCCAAGTTTCAGTGCACGCTTAGCTCAGCATGTGCCTGCTCAGTTCGTCCTCTGTTCGGCAAATAAATCAACGCACTAGTTGTGTGAGTTGGACCCAGCTATCTAAATTTATTTGTGACATTGCTCCAAGCAGAGATGGAGAGAACGAGACGGGGAGAGAAAAAGATGTACTAGTACTCTTTGAGACCGGATGGAAGGACATGGGTATTATCGTCGAAAGTACACCCTCCACCTCACTCATTGGTATATGAGCTGAGAACTATACGCACTATATAAGACTAGTCACAATGAAAGTAACTTCACTAGTAACATCACATATTTCAATACAAGATTGCTTATGTGGCAGCTAATTAATGAGGAGAGAGGGGTTTGTGGTAACTTAGGTAGTTACTGTAACATCACACATTTCAAGGCACAATGTGTCTATAGCCTAATAAATGAACCATTTCATGATACCACTCATATGTTACTACCCACTATGGAGGTAATAATATAGACTAGTAACATCGGTAAGTTACTACTCTATAAGGGTGTTTGGATCACTAGTGACTAGAGACTAGAGACTAGTAGTAGTCACTTTTAGTCAGTAAACCTCCAAACATCCCTGACTAATGGGTGACTAAAACTAGTTTAGTCCCTAGTCACCCCACCCCCAACTAAAAGTGACTAAAGTCTCTCCTCTAATTAATTGGCGGGCCCATCCTGTTGCGGGCGACGCATCTGCCGCCCCATCCCCTTCGCACGCATGCAGGGGGCGGCCGCTCCCCTTTTCACTCCGCCGCTTCCCTTTCCACCGCTGCCGCCGGACTCCGCCGCCGCGGCAGCACTCCGCCGCGCCGCTCCCGTGTCCGTACTCCCG